>NC_142931.1:35419960-35429960 GCF_046866305.1 Octopus bimaculoides
ATGTGTGTATATATACATATATATATATATATATATATATATATATATATATATATATAGATATATAGATATGTGTGTGTGTGTGTGTGTGTGTGTGTGTGTGTGTGTGTGTATAAATATCTTTTTTTCTTTTACATGCTTCAGTCACTTGACTGAGACCATGCTGGAGCACCACCTTAAAGAGTTTCTAGTCCAAAAATATAGACACCAGGATTTATACTTCGTAAACATTGTACTTATTCTATAGTTCTGTTTTGCTGAACAGTAAGTTACAGGGACGTAAACACACCATTATCGGTATACCAAAACCACTCACAAGGGTATAGTAAAAGAAACATCACTACTGTGCCAACGTGTTGTTGAAAATCAAAGAGACAAAGCAAATATATATATATATATATATATATATATATATATATATATATGTATGTGTGTGTGTGTGTGTGTGTGTGTGTGTGTGTGTGTGTCTGTGTGTATGTGTGTGTGTGTGTGTGTGTGTGTGTGTGTATGTATATAGGAAGTGAAAGGGAGAGAGAGTGAGGGAGAGACATACACAAACACACACACAGACACAGGTACACACATAATAGAACTTTATTATTTTTCATTTCCTCTCTTGTTTAAGTAGACTTTTGAATGTTCCACGCATAGAAATGCGCACTTTGTAACTTCAATTTTTTCTGCTTGATTTTACTTGATAGTAAAAAATTGTTTTCCAATATGTATATTTGCCTATACTGGATTGGTATTCCGTATATTTATTCTTAAGTAAGAGATATAAACGTTAGCGTTACTTTGTTCCTGGCCTTCACATCCAAGGTCTCATCACAGATTGATTTCGATCAAAATTAATGATACTGCTGAAATGACAACGTCTCCTCCACAAATTTGCACCGTGCCATCTTCAAAACGAACTCATATGATAATTTGGCCCCGTGTAAACTATTCCGGATTGGATTGTATTAGTGGTTACGTATTTTATCTATGTTCTAATCGATCAGATATTCGAAGCATAAACAATTATATACAACACAACATCAAGGCCAGTAACCAGAGAGATAAAAGAACGAGTGCCCCGAGTTCAAATCAAACATTTATCAATGTGCACATTCAAGAGAAGAGCGTGAAGCAAAGATCAATTATCGATCTGATCAGCAGTTTGTGTAGATATTAACAGCTAAAATTAATGAAATAGACAATTAATATCTTAATTATGGTGATAAATTATCGATATTCCATGGCTATAAAGGTACACAACTGCGACTAGCATTATATCAAGGAGTCTAGAGTAGTTTACATCATGGATTTGGATAAGGAAATGAATAGAGTGATTACAGTAGATACACATACAAGAGATAAACAGAGTAGATATACTGAGTAGATACACTCATACATGTATACCCCCCCACACACACACACACATTGTTTCAGTCATTCGACCCCAGTACTTATATTCATTCGATGGAGGACGCAAACATAGTAACGATGAGTGTCAAAGGGTGTTTGTGTGAAAAGAATCCAGACGCAAAGTCACATGCCCACATATATATATATATATGTATATATATATATATATATATATATATATATATATATATATATATATATATATATATATATATATATATATATATATATATATATATATATATATATATATATATATATATATATATATATATATATGAGAGGTTTTGGTAGAGAGAAGGTCCAAAAGCAGGTAGGGATATGTAAATGCGACGGAAGGGCTGCTGTCAAACTCCTGGTTCAATAATGGTATGAGTGAGGAGTCTAAAGCGGGTCGTGAGTGAGCGTGTATATGTTAAATAAAATAAGGCCGAGGTAATGTGATAATTCTAGGACATGTATAAAGACAAAGTTGGTCGTACAGCTGTTTCAGAGAAATAGATAATATCCCATCATCAGAAACGAGTTAAGAGAGTTGCAATAGAATGAATTATTAGAGTTCATGTTAGGTGTTAAAGTTGTTATTCCGTTATCTACATTCCTTGGATAACTTTGCCTTTCATCCTTTCGGGGTCGATTAAATAAGTACCAGTTACGCAGTGGGGTCGATATAATTAACTTAATATGTGTGTCAGTCTTTGTTTGTCCACTCTGTGTGTAGCCCCTTGTGGGCAGTAAAGAAATAAGAAACGTTAGCACGCCAGGCGAAATACTTAGTCAGTCTTTACATTCTAAGTTTAAATTCCACCGAGGTCAACTTTGCCTTTCATCTTTTCGTGGTCGATAAATTATGTACCAGTTACGTACTGGGATAGATCTAATCGACTGGCCCCTTCTCCAAAATTTCGGGTCTTGTGCCTAGAGTAGAAAAGTAAAAATTGTCATACACAGACATTTATATGTGTGTGTGTGTGTATGAGTGTATGTGCTTGAGTGAGTGAGAACGAGACTGATAAAGAGAGAGACAGAGACAGAGAGAGATTGCATTGTGATAGGGTGTCACACGCAGGATCGTGAGATCGTGGTTTCAAAACGTAGACTGGCTAGTGTTTGTGTTCTTGAGCTAAACACTCCATCTCATGTTGCTCTGCTATCACTTGGACAGCTGGTGCGTAGTATACCGCGCACCTGTTCAGGTAACATCGATTTCATTGAGAGAGAGAGAGAGAAAGAGAGAGAGAGAGAGAGAGAGTGAGAGAGAGAGAGAGAAGGCGAGAGATTGTGTGCAACACAGATTTGTTCACTATGAACAAATCATTTGTGCAGGTTGTTTGGCGAAAGCTGAACGCTCATACGTCGTCTTCGACTGGCGTGTACTTCATGTGTGCGTATGCGTGCGTGTGCGTATGTGTGTATGCATGTATGCGTGTGTATGTGTGTGTGTATGTATGTATCCTTATATGCATATATGTTGTCTGCAATTATTTGATGACCATCTATTTAATCATCATGAAATTAATAAATGACTGTCATAAAACCGTAATAGGTTACATCACAAGATGAAGCTGAAAATATCAAAAGACATTTACAAATCCCACAACTGATTTATTTAACATCTGCATTACATCAAACAATTCATAATAGCCGAACTGGTCATTCGTTAACTTCTCTTGACAAAATGTTGGAATCACCTGTACATACATTCGTAAAGCGGCCTGTTGATCCCCTCTTAATTTACAAATCCTTTTCTGTTTCAATGACCTTAAAATTATCACATTGCATTAGCCCAAGGATACTACCAACGTCATCGATTATGGGAAATTAGATTGACTGATAACTGAAGGGTCATTTTATACAATACACTTGATTAACTCAACCCCTACAAGATACGAAGACATGCCTGCTGAAAAAGGTTATATACTAAACTTTATGCTAAATAATTTTACCCCATTATATAAAGTTTAGCCATTGTTGATGGTTGTTTAACTTGCCATAGAACAATAATCGATCAATCGAGCTATATAACGAAATGTGTTCTAGCTGTGGAAATCCCTTTCATATTTTGGTGACTCTAAGGTTCTAGAATTACCTTGACTAGTGTTTCCTATAGATTTTTAAGATATGATTTTAAGCTATTGCCTTGAAGGTATTCGACTGATATTTCTAGAAAGTCACTTGGATATCTAATATCTTCCATGTAGGAACAAATTAACTCAGGTAGTGGGACTCGAAACCAATATATATTTTCTAATGCAAAGTGTCATCGATTTAATCATCCTCGGTATTTAACTCGAGCGAACTGCAGACGTTCTTCCCAGTTAGATGTCTGCCTCTCAGACAGGGATTCATATGTTCAGGTATTTTTACCGTTAATATACTGAATAAATAATCAGAAGGTACTCAACTTGCAACTGGTCACCTCTAACAGTAACCGGAACTTTATAACTCTTAGCCTAAACCACCATCATTGGCCAAGACAGTAACAACTTTCATTGGTTTGTTGCGTTGATTAAACTCCTCCTCTAGGTGGGACTACAGAAGGAATCGATTTTCATTCATTTTAAAAAATTACATGACTGATTCCCATTGTCAGCTAACTCTCGTCATGGATAGAACAAGAATCTAATAGATCCGGGTCCATAAATGATAGATCCGTTTTGAATTAATTTTAGTATTTAATCGCATTAGCACAAGGCAGCTCGTTTGTTGAAAGACAACTGTCATTAGAATCATTGCCACAAATTAATGGTATATGTTCTCAACGCAAGATAATTAGATAAAACAAAAAAAATAAACCTGACAGCTATGCCATAATGAATAGAAATATCTAGGTATTTCATATTGTGGTCTATTGGTCCTTCCACTTTACATCCCTAAGAAATCTGATATTAATCTCTGATAAAGGTACAGTTCCTCTTATTTGTGTATTTGGACTATTCAAATTGATTAACAACAATATTTAACTAGTACTTACCTAATCGAATTTAGAAGATAAATTCAACGTTGTCAGGCCTAAACGTAGACGATGACATTATTTTCAAAATAAAGCAACAAAGAAAAGTTGGTATCCTTGTTAGTGGAGACCAATGTTAATCGGCTCTTATTATCATTCCGTCTAGGTGAAAACGGGGTAACATGATAAATCATTAGAATCTAAAATTTACTTTTGAGTCCTGAGTTTAAGAGAAGCTATCGAATATAAACGAGGTCCATTGTTTACATTATTTACATTTGACGGATATTTGTCCTCATCTTGATTGTTGTTAAAACAACCTTTCGGCTGATATACCCTCCAGCCTTCATTAGCCTGATGAAGGCTGGAGGGTATATCAGCCGAAACGTTGTTAACAACATACAAAACGGGGAGATATCGTCAAATGTGAATAATGTAAACAATGCACATAATTGCTCATCTCTTAAATATAGAACTGTATTATAAAACGAGATGTGACCGAATTAAGAACTATTAGCTTAACAGAAATAGTCTACGTTTTTAACGTGTATGGTGACAAACTGCACATAAATGCTATAACACATTCACGCACATGTATACCAGGCGGAGGAGTGACTGTGTGGTAAATATCTTGCTTACTAACCACTTCGTTCCGGGTTCAGTCCCACTGCGTGGCAAGTGTCTTCTACTATGGACTCGGGTCGACCGAAGCCTTGTGAGTGGATTTGGTAGACGGAAACTGAAAGAAGCCCGTCTTATATATATGTGTGTGTGTGTGTGTGTGTGTGTGTGTGTGTGTGTGTGCGCGTGTGTGTGTGCGTGTGTATGTTTGTGTCTGGGATTTTTCTCCACCATCGGTTGACAACCGACGTTGGTGTGTTTCCATCGCTGTAATCTAGCGGTTCGGCAAAAGAGAACGATAGAATAAGTACTAGGCTTCCAAAATATAAGTCCTGGGATCAATTTGTTCAACTAAACGCGGTCCTCTAGCATTGCCGCAACCAAATGATTGAAAAAAGAAGAAAATAAAAGAATATATATATATATATATATATATATATATATATATATATATATATATATATATATATATATATATATATATATATATATATATATATATATATATATATATATATATGCGTGTATGTGTGTATGTATGTATGTGTCTAAACATATATATTCGTCTGTGTATATGTTATGTGTGCCATGCATAAATACTGCCACTAATTATTCCAGCAGGATCGAATATCTGTAGATAGTAGTCATTGCTTAATGTGTGCCCCAAGTGAAGGCCAATGAACTGCACAAGTATACTGATTTTTCTTTTAGCTAAATGAATGTTTATCACTAATGAGGATTATGGTGGAGTACATTGAGTGAAGTATGAAGCCGGTACGTTATCGATGCTCTGATTCGATGGAAAAAAAAAAGAAAATCACTTCTAAAATATGTTTCCAAGGAATGAAATCTGAGAAATATATGGTAAATTTGCACGTGAAATGTTCGAAAGAGAAAAATAAAAGTTCTTGATGCCTATGCGCCTCATTAATAAAACCCCTCTCTCTCTCTCTCTCACACACACACACATACACACACACACATGTTTATAATTGTGTCTGTGTGCGCACAGATCTATATACGTGTCTGCGCATATATGTGTATAAGTGTATATGTACATAAGTGGAACTGACGGTGTCGTTACAGAGGTATTTCTTCCGAATGTCCTCTGGATGAGTCCTAATCCTGCCAAGATGGACATTCCTTTTCACCTTTCCATAGTGATAAATAATTTACCAGACCAGGGCGGCGGATTAGCAGAATTGCACTCTTTCGTCTGAGCAGAGAGTTCACCTCAGTATAGAAAAGCAGTGACACTTCTATCAGTTGCTGTGACCGAAAGATAGCAACAGTAATTTGAACATTAAGTAGGAAACCTGTTTCGTGTGTTCGATGGAAGAAAAAGTATGATATACAATACTTGTCTGTGTATATGTAATTCCTCTCAACAAATGAGAAATTAGAATAGCAGTGGTCGTGTATAACATTTTTCCCGTGCCTTCTTTTCCGAATGACCGTCGAAGCATAGATACTAACGAAAAAATTACAATCGAGTATTGACACTGAATAATGTAGTATGAAATATATCCTCTACGTGACACTTGTTGCTGAAGTTCAAAATATTATTTTCATATCTGTTAATTGGCTCAAAATTAAAATTTCCTGAAGGAAGTTAAGTGAATTCGTCGCAGTTAAGCCTGCTCGCCTCCTTCATATCTGTTGGATAAACATGCGAGAATTATTTGGTTCTCCGCTTTAAAATCTGACAAAAGCAAGAGCACTTGTAGTCCACATCATATTCTATTTACCCGCAGCATGCACTTCGATATTCCATTCTATTTTGAAAGCATAAACTTGCCTCAAACATGCAAGGCCACGTTGATTTTGAAATTATAGCTGTCGCTTATATTCGAAGCGTATTTTGAGTGGGGGCGAGTGAAAGAATGTCAAATTGAAAAAAAAAAAAAAAATTAAAAAAAGGTTACAAAGTTGGAGTTCGATATCATTAAAACGTTTCTGAAGAGATAGAATAATACTCCAACTCATTGTACGGACTTAGCACTCTGACTATTGACACCTCACAGTCGCATACACCTTGTGTCCAGCAAGCATATAAATATATATTTCATATTGCATGGTGTTATTGCGTTCGTTTAATAAATAGAATTATGAATATTAGAGGAAAATTATTGGCAAAAATACTATCCGAAAAAAATAGTCTTCGACGAGGCGAAACAGCTACGCAAACAATAACACACCACTCTAAATCACAATGTTTTTCATTGCACCACGAATCGGTGGGAAATGGTTACAATAGATCAATATCGATTGCGGTACCTGATGTGTATATCTATTCACCTCGAAAATATAAAAGGCATATGCGATCCCAGAAAAGTGTGTAGGAATTTTAGTCGCATGAAATACAAATATTCCTATATATTAATGCACACTAGTCATTGCTTGAATGGGAATATTGAGATACTTGCTCTGTGTTAACTTTATTATATACCATTTACATGTCTATGATAACTGGAAATAATTACAACTTAATATCATGTGTACATATTTTAGAAACTGTTTTAGAAGCTCCTACCCTCAACATGATCTCTCTGCCCTTCTCTCTCTCTCTCTCTCTCTCTCTCTCTCTCTCTCTCTCTCTCTCTCTCTCTCTCCGCAAACACAAAGACATATATGAACATGTAAATAGATAAGCATATGTATGTATAGAAAAACACAATCAGATACAGTCGGTAGGTAGGGGTGAAAATATAACACAGTGTCACAGAACGACACAGTCATCACGAGAAATAACAGTATGCCACTTCCGTGATCCGTGTGAATACGGTTTACATGACATCACTACATTCCTCTACGTTTCATTTATGTTCATACGGGAATCAAGGTTCCTGTCGAATAAATGACCCGGTAAACATAGCAATATCATAGAATATCATCATTTGCCCTCAATACAGAGAACTGTGTTGTATACACAAAGCAAACTTCCACACATTTCCACGCCGACTGAGAAAGCAATTACATCCTACATACCTATTCCTATACTTATTCAATTAATTTAATTTACTGCTTTTAAATTGAACGGTAAACCTAAAGATTACATGGTGCTTTTTGTCTCATCGATCACTTAAGGATTTATAGAAAAATGAACCTAAGAGGATTCGAACTCAGACTGTAAGGCCAAGTAGTAACATACTAAAATATATAACGTATAACGCTGCTCTTCGTCTTCCACTCGCCTACCACAGACGCACACACAAACGTACAAGTCTTTCACTCCTATTCTCTCTCCTTCCGTGTGTGAGGATATGTGTATGTATAAAGATGCATTCACACACATATACACAGACATATACACACACACTTACACACACACACAGAAACACACACACATACACACACACATACACACATATATATATATACATGATATTTCATATATATATATGCACAAACATAGGCGTATGTGAACACGCGAACAAACACGCCCTCTACCACACATTCACACACACACCCGTGTATGTAGGTGGTGGGGTGGATTCAGACCGTGACTGACAAAGTAGTTATGTGTAGCCGTCATCTCATTTCTGATGTGATGGTTGTTGAGACCCAAGACAAAACTGACCATGAGAGGCATATAATTTACGTATATTAACTATTTGCTCCATTTTTTTTTAAGACCCTAAAGCGTGAATTAAGGGTTGTTTGTTTGTAAGCGCTTGTTAGTTGATCAAATAGGAAAATCCTTTTGTCCCCACATCATTTTCATTCATCGATGTATACCGAAGGCGTTTAATTCCCTAAATACCTGTTGTCATGTTTTTTTTTTAATTTTATTTTACTAGTGTTAGACATATGTTTGTGGGCACAAGGCAGAACCACTTTCAAAATAAATGGTTTCCCGAAATACGTTTCCCAAGCAATCACTCTTTACTTAGCTCCTTCTTAGTAAACTTTGTTTACGATGAGAACCATGAATCAATTTATACACAAACTCAGACGCACACACGCACGCACGTAGGTAGGTACGCGATCATACACTTCGAGAACATGCATCTTAATGAAGTCTCCAACGACCAAACTAGTTCATTTAGTATTATAGCGTATGACAAGTATTGTTTGGGAAAGAGCAAGAGAAGCACAAGACTGCACAAAATGCTTATGAAACCAGCGTACTGTCAACTAGTATTGAGAAGGTAGATAGATAGATAGATAGATAGATAGATAGATAGATAGATAGAGAGAGAGACAGGTAGATAGATACATGTGTGTGTATAATCATGCACATAAAAAGAGATGAATATACAAACTAATATATATACATCCATGTGCGTGTGTATGTGTGTATGTGTGTGAAAGAGGTGTGTATTTGAAAGTGTGTCACGTTTGTATTTACATATTTAGATTTAGAGAATAAAGATAGCTACAGAAACGCCATAACATTCTCAGAGAAAGGAAGCGAGGGTGGGGGTGAGTCAGGAAAGCTCTGAACAAAATTCCAATGATGTTTTATCAGACACCATCGAGTACAATTATCAGTTAATGTTCCAATAAGGATTGTTGACTGTGTATAACTGTTTCATATTGCATTATGGGATATATGTTGTATGGCAATAGTGATATCGTATTGCTAATGGGCAGGTAGTTATCTCCAACAACATTAATATAAATATATGCAAATTAAGAACAGCGCACAGGCACACACACCTATACACTCATTAACGTACCTAAACACATACACATGCATACCTAAGTACACCTAAGCCCACACACACATATTTTTATCATTGCACAACATAATCAACTTTACCACTAGCAAAATATACTTTTCTGTGCGGTGTAGGCGTGTATGATTTCAAATGAATTTATAACTAATATACACACAAACACCACCACCACCATAACCACTACCACCACACCACACCACACACTACACACACATTCATATAAATATGTATATGATATGCAATATGCACATTTACGCAAAAATATATGTCAAGAAATTTAGAAGGTACAATGTAAAGAGGAAGGAAAACCTGTTTGTCTATTCACCTGCTGAAACAC
>NC_142931.1:35447460-35472460 GCF_046866305.1 Octopus bimaculoides
ATACACACACACACACCCATACATATATATATATATATATATATATATATATATATATATATATATATATATATATATATATATATATATAGGCATTCATACATACAAGGGAACGCATACGGACATATATAATTATAATTAGTTAGCACTAACTTCTTCAAAATCAAACAGTGTTATCAACACTTTTTTTTTGTTTCTTTTTTTAATTTCAGAAGCAATAAGTTTTGGGGAAAGAAAACAATGTTAAAATGATATATAAAAGCATAGATATATATATGTATAAATATATACATATACAACTTACCTGCCCACATCACAAAGTGGAAATAAGCCTGGAAACACACAAGTGTAGTTATGGTCATTTTGTGTGTGTGCGTTTGTCTTGTAATTAATAATATCCTAGGAATGAATGAATGTACATATATATTTAGTAATGAATATATGCGTATAGTCTGTGTGTATCTCTCAATATTTATAATAAAACGATAATTATTTATAATATATGTATGTATATGCGCGTGTGACGTGTGTGTATGTGTGTCTGTGTGTGTGAATGAATAAGTGAATTCTTCTATAGAGTTTTATATTAAGCCTCGTGGAATTATTCTATAGAAGAATATATGTGTATATATATATATATATATATATATATATATATATATATGTATATATATATATATATATATATATATATATATATATATATATATATATATATATATATATATATATATATATATATATATGTATATATCAATATGTGAAAATTTCCAACGATATATTGCCTACTTACAAGTAGCTTTGCATATGTTATGTTTTATATATATATAAATACATATACATAGACAAATATTTTAATAAACATATAATTAAACGAAATTATGTGTATGGATATTTGTTAATTGTGTATGTATGTACAGACACACATATATACTTATATGTATATACAAATATGTTTAGGTATGTGGTATATACAAATATATACAGTAATTGGGCAAGAAAGTATAAAATATGTATTTATAAGTATATATAGTATTCCGATTCAATCTTTGCTTTTATAGACTAAATTCTACAACTGGTCTTTGAATTTATGTAATTTCTTTCCACGAGTGTAGACTTTTTGTGTTACTTTTACTCCCGGTAAGGTGGATGTCGTCTGATTTTCTATTTTAATTTAACATATAAATATATATACATACATGTGTATGCTTTCATTTTCCCCACTAAGTGTTCTTAATATACTTAACATTTTATTCCGTATCGGGTTTCTTTATTCTCCTCATCGCCTACAAACTTCAACTGTTTCGAAAAATTAAAAAAAAAAGAAATAAAAGAACTTCGTTTTTGTCGTTCTTTCTTCTGAAGCTAAACCAAAATTTTCATTTTGCACTTAAATTTTTCAGACTTTTTACTGCCTTCCCAAATTATTTCTATTTATTTTTGTATCTATCTATTTGTCCACCTCTCTCACTTTCTTTCTCTCTATCTCTCTCACTCTCTCTCTCTCTCTCTCTCTCTCTCTCTCTCTCTCTCTCTCTCTCTATCTATCTATCTATCTATCTATCTATGTATATATATATATATATATATATATATATATATATAAAGGAAGATAAAAGATAAATCCTTAAGTATATATAATTAAAATATTATAATTAATATTAACAGTAATACTTCTATACCTATTGATGCTAATACTTGAATTTCATATCTTATATCAACTAATATACACTTATGTGTGTATATTTATATGGGAGTTGGTGTGACTGCAACAATATATTATCATTTGTTCTTTAGCTTTTTTTATTGGCGGGGTAGCTTATTTTATCACACTTATATATTTCTTCATATTTATGTATGTATATAAGTATATATGTGCGTGTGTTTGTATATATGTATGTGTAAATATATATGTATGTGTAAATATATATATATATATATATATATATATATATATATATATGTATGTATCTGTGTATGTTTGTGAGAGACTGTGTTTGTGTGCGTGTGTGTGTGTATATGTTATTTACTTTTGCACATATGTATAACTACATATTTTTTACCTTTTTTTGTATAAGTTTGCGTGTATGTATGTATGTATTTTTTACAATATTTTAATATAACGCTTAGTAAATATTCTATAAATCCCTTTGACTTCTTTTGACAATCGTAGTAACGGTAATGATAATAATTCCTGTATATCCTTCTTTGCGGTTTTCTTTTCTTTTTACCTTGTTTCACTTTCACTTTTAAGTAAATTCCTCCAAACTATTTATTTATTTTACTCTGTATTTCTCTCTATAAATGTATCCCACTTTGCTCATTCACTTTGTCATTAGTTTAGATTTTAAAGTAATAGTTTCTTCCAGTTGTTATTATTTCTTCACACTTCATCTCTCTCTTTTTTTTTTGTTTGTTTTTTATGTGTGTGATAATTAAGAGAGGGAGGGTATTTCGTCCTCGTATTATTTGTTTTTTTTTTGTTTTTGTTGTTGTTGTTCTCCCGTCGTCGTCGCCGTCGTCGTCGTCGTCGTCGTTGTCGTCGACTTCTACTACATTCATCTACATGCCAAGTATTCCTACTGATGTGTGTCGCCACAGGTAGAGCTAGCTATCCGTTGGTACGGAGGCTTAGCACATCGCGTTTATTGTCAGCTAGACGATACTGCTGCTGTTGTTGTTGTTGTGGTTGTGGTTGTGCCTGCTGTTACTGATAGTGGTGATGGTGGCGGTAGCAGTGGTGATTGTGCTGCTGCTGCTGATAATGATGCTGATTTTGCTGCTGCTTTTGCTGCTGCTGTTGTTGCTTCTTGTTGCTGCTGCTGCAGCTTCACCTACTGAGCTTGTCGTCGCTGCGGCTGGTGTAGCCTGTGTCACCGCTGCTGCTGCTGCCACCTCCGCTGCTGCGGCTGCTGCTACTGCTGCAGAACATGTTGCTAATGCTGCTAATGTTCTTACATGTTATTGTTGCTACTGCTACCGTTACTATTACTACTGGTAGTACTACTGTTACTATTGTTGCTGCTGTTGTTCATGGCACATTATTGGTACTTCCCTTATTGTTGTTCGTGCTGATGCTTCTACTGCAGCTACAACGACTGATACAGCTGCTTTCACTATTACTGTCATTTAGCCCTTGGCTAACCCTTTTCGAGTACACCTATAATCAAAACACATTCTACTCATGTTTTTCCTGTTCATGAAAGTATATACATAGATCTAATCTAGTTTGACCCTTTTCGTAAAGTGGTAGGGCTTCACTAGTAAACTTAATAGCTACTACGAGCATCTTAAACAGCCCAGCGAATCATGTTGTTTGGGTTCTGCTGCTGCTATTCATGCTGTTCCTAATACTAGAACTATTGGTTTTATTAGCCTTATTGCCATTGTGGTAATTGATGCTGCTGTTGCTATAAATCATTGCTAATGTTGCTAATTCTGTTGTTTCTGTTGATGCTGATGATAAAGCTATAAATTGTTGCTAATACAGTTTTTTGCTAATATAGTTTTGCTATTCCTATTGTTCCTGCTGCCACTGCCTCTCTCGCTATAATCTGATGCTAACGTTGCTATTGCTATTGGTTTTGTTGTCCGTGTTGCGATCGCTTCTGATGTACCTGTATATTGTTGTTAGTGTTATTTATGTTTGTTTTTTCATACTCTCGCTGAGGTCGCCACTCCGTCTACCCTTGTTGCTATAGGCTGAGGCAAATGTTGCTATGGCTGATACCGTTGTTGATAAAGTTGCCTCTACTTTTGCTACAGTCAACTGTTGGTTCTGTTGCTAATATTTTATTACTCTTGCTATGCACTTTTATTAGTATTAGTAATTGTGTAGATGATGTAGCTACTTCAGCTGTTTCTATGAAATATTGCTGAGAATACTGTTGTTACTGTTGTTGATGTTGTTTCGTTCTGTATCCGCTGTGACTGAGCAGACCTATGATTAAAGGTCTTTTCGGCATGACATGATCATCTAGTTCTTTTATCAGCTACAACATTTCATTATCCAATATATCTTAGCATTTTTGTTCAAGACAATAGGGCTAGATTTGAAGGAGATATCGCTGTTTCCCTAGCAGCTCAAGAGGATACATTGAGTCCTCCTCCACTGCCGCTACTACCTTGGTTTCAAACAGCTGCTAATCCTGATGATATAGCTCTCAGTATTGTTTTTACTGCAGCTGTTGCTAATCCTTTTACTATCACCAGCTATCACTCGTACTCTTTCTATTACTGATCTTATCACTGGCTACTATTCGTGTTCTTGCTATAATTGCTGCGTTTGTGGCAGTGGATTGGCAGAATTGTTCGAGTGTCGGACGAAATGCATTGCGGTATTTCTTTAGACTCTGATTTCAAATCCGGCCAAGGTCAACTTTGCTCTTCATCCTACCAGTGTTTATAAAATAAAGTACCATTCAGGTACTGGGGATGATGTAATCGATTAACACCCTCCTGAAGAAAGTGTTGGCTTTGTGCCTTAAATAAAAAATCAGGAATTTTGATGCTGTTGCGATTACTGATGCTAACGTTGCATGTGTTATATTTTGCTGCTTTTAATGCTGATGCCATCACTCATGAAGTGCATGTTTGTCCAAATTGCTGTCTTCGTTGCTAATATAATGCTATCATTCAAGGCATCAAGGTGGCAGAGTCGTTAGTACACCGAACAAAATGCTTAGCAGCATTTCGTCCATCTTTACGTTCTGAATTCAATCTCCGCTACGGTCGATCCTGTTTTTCAATCTTTCGATATCGATAAAATAAGTAGCAATTGAACACAGGGGTATGATGTAACCTGGCCCAGTGCCAAAATTTAAAATTAATATTGACGCTATCAATAAGGCGGAATAGCACACCGGGTAAAATGCTTACCTGCACTCCTTCTCTCTCGACGTTCTCACTTCAAATAACGCCAAAATCGACTTTGCCTTTCATCCTTTTGGGTTGATGAAATAAGTGCCAGTTCAACACACGGGTTCGTGTGATCGACTTACCCACTGTCCCGAAATTGCTGTCCTCCCAGAATTTGTTATCAACATTGATTGCCTGGGATGTTTTGGTTGTAATCCTTTGCGATGCTGCAATTGTTAGTAACAATGTTGCTATTGCCGCTAATACCCAAGCCTTTCCTATTGTTGCTAATATCATTTTCATATTTGCTGAAGCTGTTAATACGCATGCCTTTGCTATTGTTGCTAATATCGTTTTCATATTTGCTGAAGTTGTTGCATCAATTATAATATTTCTGTCGCTATTACTACTTTGCGATGCTCTATTTTAGTTGTGAGTCTTCCTCTTGATGTTGTCTCCACTGTTGATAGATAATGTTGTTTTTATATTTAGCTCTATGTCAGTCTTTATCAGCAGACCTATGATCTGAGCCGTTCCGGTATCTAAGGCTACATTATCCAAAGAATCCTTCCTCTCATTATTTGCATCGTCATCATCATTATTTCAGGCCTTGTGCCTTTAGTAGAAAGGATTATTTGCAACATGTAATTTGCGAACTGTTTGATTAATATTTCGAAAGGCTGTGTTTATCCTTCTAAGAGATTGCTTTTTTTTCTTTTTGACTGTTAATGTTTATTCTCATACGGCGCTTGCAGTTGTTGCTGCTTCTATAGCTACTGCTGCAGCAGGGTGCTTCTGCTGCTGCTAATACTAATAGTACTACTGCTGCAACTTCTACTATTATCAACAATAATAACAGTCCTTTCTACTATAGGTACAAGGTCTGGATTTTTTTATGGAAGGAGACAGTCGATCACATCGATGCCGGTACTCAACTGGTACTTAATTTATCAACCCCGAACGGATGAAAGGTACAGTCGACCTCGGTGGAATTTGAACTCGGAACGTAGCAGCAGACGAAATACCGTCAAACATTTTACCGTGCGTGCTAACGATTCTGCCAGCTCACCGCCTTACAAACAATAATAATAATAATAATACTGCTTGTACTATTATTGCTGGTGCAGAGGCTGCTGTGACTACTATAACTACTATTACTACGACTACTGCTGCTGCTGCTGCTCCCGATGCGGCTGAATATTACAACTACTACTACTACTACTACTACTACTACTACTACTACTACTACTACTACTGCTGCTGCTGCTGCTGCTGCTGCTGCTCCCGATGCTAATGATACTACTACTACTACTAATAATAATAATACTAATAATAATAATAATAATAATAATAATAATAACAACAATAATATAATAATACTGCTACTGCTGCCCCCGATGCTGCTGATGCTACAACTACTACTACTACTACTACTACTACTACTACTACTACTACTACTACTACTAACACTACTACTTCCACTGCTACTGCTTCTGCTCTCGATGCTGCTGATATTACCACCACCACCACTACTACTACTACTACTACTACTACTACTACTACTACTACTACTACTACTACTACTACTACTACTACTGCTGATGCTGCTACTGCTGCTGCCTCTACTACTGCTGCTGCTACTGCTACTGTTGCTGCTGCCGCTGATGCTGCTAATGATAATTATGATGATTATGATGATGATGGTACCACCACAGCTGCTACTGCTACTACTATTGCTTCCAGGACTTCTGCCGGTGATACCACTACTGCTTTTATTGATTCTATTACAGCCCTAGGCTTTATTACTACCGCAAATACTATTTTGCAGTTGTTGACGATGTTTACGGCCTTACAATAATTAGTTTTAATGTTTCCTATAATGCTGCTACTGCTGCTACTGCTACTGCAGCTATTGTTGTTGCCAGAAGAACAGCTACTACCACTACAACAGCAACTATAAATACTACTTCTACAGCTGCTCAAACTGCTGCTACACATGCTGCTGTTGCTACTACTGCTGCTGCTACTGCTGCTACTACTACTACTACTACTAAAACTACTAATACTACTACTACCACTACTGCTACTGCAACTGCTGCTGCCGTTACTGATACTACTAATACTACTACCACTACTAATGCTGCTGCTGCTACTAATAATACTACTACCATTACTGGCTCAACTGCTACTACTACTACTAGTACTACTACAAATAATATCAGTACTACTGTTCGTGTTACTGCTGCTGCTACTCTTTATGCATCTTCTATCTGGTTACAGGCGAGACTGTTCTCTTTGTAGTAGTAGTAGTAGCAGCAGTAGTAGTAGTAGTAGTAGTAGTAGTAGTAGTAGTAGTAGTAGTAGTTGTTGTTGTTGGTGTGGTGGTGGTGGTGGTAGCAGTAGTAGTAGCAGCGGCAGCAGCAATGGTAGTAGTAGTGGTAATAGTAGTAGCATTGAGGGAGGTGGTTGTGGTGGTAGTAGTAGTAGTAGTAGTAGTAGTAGTAGTAGTAGTAGTAGTAGTAGTAGTCGTTGTTGTTGTGGTTGTTGTTGTTGTTGTTGTGGTTGTATTCTTTCTGCTCCTGGACCCAACCGTCAACCGGCATACCATCATCATTTTAACTTTGATCGTACTGTCGTTTCACGAGATATAAATATATCGAAGTGGCAGGACGTGTTTTGAAGTAGGTGCTGCTACTATTTCTAGCAGATTGAGTGACCACGTGGTGGCTCTATTATTTCTGTTGATATTGTTTTTGTTGAGACTGCATTTTTTTTTCTTTTTTAGTATGCTGGTCTGATTATTAATAATGATGATGTTTTGGCCGTCAGTCTTGTTAGGGTGTTAGTGCATTTGGATCTATTTATCTATGATCAGGTAATAATCATTGTTTCTCGTTATCTCATATTTATCCAGAATTTTTACTGTAGGCTTTGATTTAAGAGAGAATTGGTTGCTATTTCTATCTGGCAAATGTCATGGTTATGAGGTTGATAATACTGATTATGATAATGATGATAATGAGGCTATTGCAGCTTCTGTTACTACTGCAGTTGTTGATGCTGTCCATACTACAACATTTGCCCCCGACATCTTCGTAGCACCTGCTGCTGGTGCTACTGCCACTGCTGCTACCGTTACTGCTGTTACGCTGTTGCTGCTATCGCTGTTGGTGATACTACTATTGTTTATGCTGTTGTCGTTGTTGTTAGAATTGTTGCCAAGCCGGGAAGAATGTTTAGCAGCATTTTGTCCGTCTTTACATTCTGAGTTCAAATTACGCC
Source organism: Octopus bimaculoides (assembly GCF_046866305.1). Classification (NCBI taxonomy): domain Eukaryota; kingdom Metazoa; phylum Mollusca; class Cephalopoda; order Octopoda; family Octopodidae; genus Octopus; species Octopus bimaculoides. Next base: position 35,455,600 of record NC_142931.1, read on the forward strand.
GGAGACGACATATGCATTTCATCATTTCGGGGTTGATAAGATAAGTACCGATCGAGGACTGGGTCGATGTAATGGCTAGTCACCTCTCCCCAAATTTCAGACCTTGTGCCTATAGTAGAAATTATTATTATTATTATTATTATTATTATTATTATTATTATTATTGAGCTGGCAGAATCGTTAGCACGCCGGTCGAAATGCTTAGCAGTATTTCGTTTGTCTTCAAGTTCTGAGTTCAAATGCCGGTAGGGCCGGCTTTACCTTTCATCCTTTCGGGGTGGATAAATTAAGTACCAGTAGCGTACTGGAGTCGATCTAATCGACTGGCCCCTCCACCAAAATTTCAGGCTTTGTGCCTATATTAGAAAGGATTATTATTATTATTATTATTATTATTATCATTATTATTATTATTATTATTATTATCATTATTATTATTATTATTATTATTATTATTATAAAGCTGGTCAGCTGACACAGTCAGAGCGAAGGGTAAAATGCCTACCGGCATTTTTTCCGACTCATTATGTTCTTCAAGCTCTGCTAGGCTCAGCATCCTCTTTCATTTATCCAGGACTCGATAAAATGAAGTGCCTGACGAGTCCAGGGGCCATTTGTATCGACTATCCACCTTGTTCGAATCTGCAAAATGTGCCAACATTTGACACAAATATAAATAATAGTGATGATCGTTGTAATAACTATAACAGCAACAACTTATTTTGTTTGCACAGGGGTACAGCGAGGGTGACATTATTATTATTATTATTATTATTATTATTATTATTATTATTATTATTATTATTATTATTATTATTATTATCATCATTATTTTTATTATTGTAATTATTGTAATTATTATTATTATAATCATTATTATTATTATCATCATCATCATCATCATCATTATTATTATTATTATTATTATTATTATTATTATTATTATTATTATCATTATCATTATTATTATTATTATTATTATTATTATTATTGATTATTGTTGATGTTGTTATTATTGTTGTTGTTATTATTATTAAGACGACGAGCTGGCGGAATCGTTAGCAAACCGAGTGAAATGTTTAGCGGTATTTTGTCTGTCGCTACGTATTGAGTTCAAATTCCACCGAGGTCGACTTTGCCTTTCATCCTATTGGTGTCGATGAAATAAGCAGCATTTGCGCACTGTGGTCGTTGTAATCGACTAGCCCCCTTCCCCCAAAACTTTCCGAAGCATTGTGCGTGGAGAAGAAATACTAATAGTAATAAGAATGATTATTATTATGATTATTACTATTATTATTATTATTGTTGTGGTGGTTGTTGCTGTTTCTCGCCATCATCTATATAACCACTTTTTCCGCTCTCGTAGTTGTCACAGTTGTTTAGGCCTACTTGACTCCGGATCCAGGAGAACTGTCATCCAGGGCATTACATTAATGAGCACGCCGTATTTTTTTAGGAATCACCACTGCCACCACAAACACCGCCGTAGTTGCTGCTGCAGCGTCTGCTACTACTGCTGCTACCACTACTACTACTACTACTACTACTACTACTACTACTACTACTACTACTACTACTACTACTACTACTCCTACTACTACTACTACTACTTCTACTTACCTACCTCACTCACTAACTAAGTAACTAGTTAACTAATTAACTTAATTAACTAATTTATGACTTTCTGATTGTCAAGGTGTTCGCGTGTTCGCCTGTTACACTTTCAACAATATTAATTTTGCTATTAGGTTGAAGTTATTGATATCTTTAATATAACGAATAAGTGTTCTAAACCACTTTAATTTTCTCCATCAATATCCTACTACTATCAGTCTATCCATCTATATCTGTTTGCTTGTCTGTCAGTTAATCTATAATACCGTTTGTATGAGTGTGTGTGTGGATTTGTGTAAGTGTGTATGTATGCATATATACGTTTCAGGAAATTGTGGATAAACCCTAGGCTGATAGTCCTTCAAAAATAGACCAAACGGGTGATGTTTTCTGATGCTCAGATTTTCTCCGCGAATATCGTTAATAATCTACTCTATTCAATAGAAAACTCAAAGGTAAGAATCACTGTTAAATTTGACAAGACTGCAAGCCGTCTGCAAGCGCCTGGAAAAGTTTCCGTAGAACAGGCGTTAAATCTTGCCCTCTGATTAACTCAGGACTACAGCTTCATCTAAAACGTAAGCTCTTAAAAAAATACATATATGAGAGAATAACAAAACGTATAAAAAGAAATCACACCTATGTATTGATCAAGAATCTGTCGAGATTTCAAATCCCCAACACATGTCCTTGCATCATCAGCCACATATTCGGTCCAGCAGCAGTTACCTAAAGCCAATACACCCTTGGTTACGACATTGGCCTATAATAAAAGGTGGAGTTCATGTAGGCGGTCGTTATCTTTTCTCCTCTATTCCTGTATAAGAATTCCATCAGGCTCATAACTTACATTTACTATTCATCTAGAGTTTCCAACTAGACCAAATCGCAAACTTAAGCGCATCGCCAACCTAGTACCAGACAACGGTTAGCTAACAAAAACTTGCCTTTTTACGTGACGAAATGCAAGCCTATTACCTTGGTCGGTCTTATTTTAACCCAAGATATCGTCTCGTGTTCCTTTAGAACACTACTTCGACTACTGTATGATAAAATAACAATGACATCTTTTGTGTACTTTTGTATTCTAGTTTGAACGGGAGAACTGTAGATTCTGTAACACAGTTTTCAGAATTAGTACATAAAGAGAAATGAACAAAAGAAAAAAAAAATCACATGGTCGCCTCTGACGTAGTAAGTATGCTACTTCAAACTGCTTTAATGTATAATAATTTAGTTTTTCCTTTCAACAAATGTCGGTGTTATACAAAAGCCGTCTAACCTCAGGTAATGGAATCAAAGCCAACTGAATTGAGGGTAACGGTGAATTGGTGATGGTCAACCCTGGCATTAATGCATTCTTACATTGGTTGATAGACAAATTAGTCGTCTTCATAAGTAGGAATGTTATTATCAGCAGAAGAACAAATGACCAAGAATTGAATTTAGAGAGTAAACAGACAAAATAAGATGTTTTGCCGGTCTTTCACTACTCTCAGTAATAATTTCTTATGATTTCAAACACTGGAATCGCTTTATGCACATGATGAGATGGTCTATGGTCCGTTAACTAGAACCCATTACTGTACATACATTATTTTATTGACAGCTGCAGGATCAGATACACATGGAAGATATCAACATATATTGATTACGATGATAATGCTTAATACTGATGATGAAAATAGTTCTAGTGACACTCCAAATTTTAGCACCAGTAAAGCAACTGCTACTTTTAACGCTGTCTCTACTGTTAATGTCGATGATGATGATGATGACGATGATGATGATGATGATGATAATGATGATGATGATGATGACAGGGTATGATAGAAATAATGATTGTCTTACTATTCTTAAAGATTTCCTAGTCTATTTTGCTAGTTATGTTTGTCAGCCGAGAGTGTTATCATTGATGTTCAGAGCAGTGTCATTGTCAGTATTGATATTGATGAGATCGATCACGAAGAGAGCTGGACGAATCATTACCTCGTCAAACAAAACTCTTAGCGGCATTTAGTCCGTCTTTACCTTCTGAGCTCAAATGACGCCGTGCTTGACTTTGCTTTTATCCTTTCGGGGTTGAGGAATATCTTCTTGATATGCACTGTGGTGGAAGTAATCGACTAGCCACATCCCTCCACTTTTCAAGCCTTCCGCCTATTACAGCACACTGGACGAAATGCTTAGCTACATTTCGCCCGTTGCATCGTTTAGAGTTCAAATTCCGCCGAGGACGACTTTGAATTTCATCCTTTCAAGCTCGATAAATTAAATACCACTCAAATACTGAAGTCGATATAGTCGACTGATCCTTCCCACCACATTTCAGGCCTTGTGCCTTTACTAGAAAGGATTATTATTATTATTATTATTATTATTATTATTATTATTATTATTATTATTCCTTCGTAATACAGTGTAGGTAAATATGCACCGGAGTCTTTAGTCGCAACAAGGACCTCAGATAGATAACGCTTCCTTAAGATATGCGCTGTGCCCAATAAGGCTGCTTTTTGCAAGACATCAATCTTGCATGGGATTTTCAGTTGCCTTAAGAAGACTTGAAGCTAAAATGAGATTGAGCTCAAGGCTCCGATCACCACTGGTATCACTTTAACATTATACTCTCGCGTTCCATAGACTCTTGACATGTCCACTTTCAATTCGGAGTACTTGGCGATTATTATCATTATTTTTTTATTTATTTATCATTTCATTATTATATGTAAACTCCAAAACTTTATGCCTGCCTCTGTATTTCTGTATTTACCCGTCATCTTTCGCCTACGTGGCAAATATATGAAATAATAATAATATTAATAATAATAATAATAATAATAATAATAATAATAATAATAATAATAATAATAATAATAATAATAATAATAAGAAGAAGAAGAAGAAGAAGAAGAAGAAGAAGAAGAAGAAGAAGAAGAAGAAGAAGAAGAACGGCTCATGTACTTTTTTTTTTTTTTTTTTGGAGTGGGATCGGATCGGTCAAAAAGAGTTCAAATGTCTACTACTACTAGCAGCGAAGAACAGCAACAGTGATCAGATGCATAGTGTTTAAAGATATTTGTGTGCATTGCCCCCTTTCAACTATATACAAATAAACGTACAATATTGTGGTTGAAAATAGCCTTTGAAAATGAAGTCTGCATTGGTGGTAAAGATTAGGGTATATTATTTACCGTAGTTGGACGAGTAATTATTTGTTGAATGATAATATCGAGAAGAGCGTTCGTATCCATTCTGCTCAGTTTCTTTTTTAATCACCGGTTGGGATTTGGACCTCAAGCCAGCTGAAAATAGAAAAAAAATATACTCCTTTGTTAAAAGTACATCGGCTTATGCTTTGGAATCAGTGTTTGACTTATGAACAACAAAGCATTTCTGAAGTAATCTTCGATGTTAGCCGCATCAAGAGAACGGAGGATAATGCTTATGAACAAACTAAGGTTAATCATGTATTACTAGTATATCGCAGTGCTGGAGTGGGGAAAATAGGACATTTACATTCAGATCTTTACTGACGAAAAGCGCTACTCTTCCTTATTTCCGAATTATGTACTCAGTTGTATTTTAGTACATAATATGACATAGGTACTTCTGTATCCAATATGTGTGGGGTCAGGTATGTTTCACTTAGCGCTACATATATTGTCTTTATCTGAGTATATGGTCTCTAAGGTATAATGCTTTCGTTCGATTTGTGAAGTGTGAAGGACGTAGGTATACCCCAAGAAAAGTCCACTGAAAATGACAAAGCAACTATACTCTGGGATATATGCCAATACACACAAAGAGAGCGATCAATGACCTTTAGGCTTAGTTTTTGTCACGTTGACTGACATTCCTTTCTTGCAGGATTGACAATTGTTTCGCTGGCTAGTAAGCTAGTAATGGGAATAGATTCATCTTCATCTCTTGAACAGGGTTATAGTTTTGAGGGAACATGTGGAGACAGAATAAGTTTGGAATGGGTATATACGCCGATTCCGTACTCAATGACTGATGCTGCGTATTTCTGCTCTGTTACCTTTAGAAGAGAAGCGCTATTACATTTCGAAGAGATGCATAGCAATTTTAGCAGACTGATTCGGAAGAGTAGAGGAGACTAACGAAAAATTTACTCGCATCAATTCAGCCAGGCTCTCACATGTATAGCCATTGTGTTTGTGGGATTGATATAATCGACTACCGCAACTCCCGTCAAATTTCAGGCTTTGTGCTTGTCGTAGAAAGGATTATTATTAATACCGGGGTTGATCTAATCGACTATCCCCGTCTCACACATTTCAACTGGGGTGGTATCATATAGCCTTTGGGATTCCATATGCAATTTTATTGTTAAAATTGTATGTACAACGAATTGCTTATTCTTCTAGAGTAAGAACACGTTTATATGTGTAAGAAATGGCTATAGAGGCCCTGTAGAGTAATCTAGGAATTAAAAACGGTTCATAGGCCAAAAATGTTTCAAAAACACTGATTTCACCGATGATATTGATAATTCATGTTCCAGTTAGTTCTGCTATCATAGTCATAGTGTTGTGATATCGTTCTTCCAGTCGCACTAGTACCGTTGTGGTGTTGATGGTGGTCTTGTGATTTTAGTACAGTTGTTATGGTGTTAGCATGGTGTGCTGTGAGTGGTAGTGCTTTTGTGGTGCATGAAATATTGCTATAATACAGCTGGTCTTGATGTGGTATTACTGCGTTGGTTGTGTTGCAGGTTGTTTTCCTTTTAATAGCTTGGGTCTGATGATTTTTTTGTGTAACCATATATGGTACTATTACTGCAAGTTAAGTTGTGATAATAGCACTGTAATTATCACCTCGGTATTGCAGTTATGCTGATCGTAATGTGGTTATAGTGGGGTTAATATGTTTGTAATAGCAGTAAGTTTACCGTGATGCGGTGGTGTTGGTCGTGGTGGTTACTTTGTTAAAGTAGTAGCAGTGTTATATTGCATTCCATATGACTGTGTTTTAGGTTCTGAGGTTCTGGTGTTAGTAGCATAGTTGTGATATTGTAATATTGACGTAGTGGTGGTGGCAGCGGTGGCATTTGGAAGGTAACAGTGCTGTAATGGTCAATAATTATAATGTTGGTATTGCGAATAGTGATAATGATTATGATAACCACACTATTTGTAATAATGATAGTGTGGTCAGGCTGGCCGTTGTGATGACGAAGAGGTAGTGTGTGTCTGCCTGAAAATATATATATATAAAGCAGTGTTAGATGGTTATGAAACATGGTTTTGTGATTGAATAGTAGTGTTGCTACAGAGTGGTTGCGTTAGTGATATTTTGTGGGTTATGATATCAATTGTGTTTAGATCACATTAGTGATCTGTCGCCAGAAGGTATGTAGGGGAAGACGAAGAGGATGATAATGTGGAGGAGAGGAACAGGAAGATGAAGATGGGGACGATGAGAATAACGCTGGTGTTGGTGGTGTTTGATGGTGGTGTTGATGATGATGATGTTGATGAATAAGTCGATGACAGCAATGTCGTTGGTGGTAGAATGACAATCACGATCGCACGTTTTACAAGTGTCGGTAGCAACAGTAACGGAGATATTTTTCAGCTACATTGATGGTAAGAGTTAATTGTGACGGATAAGGTATTCTTTATGTTTCTCACCCAAAACAATGAGATTAGTATACATAGGAGAAACTCGTTTTGAGGTATATGAAAGTGCATTAACCAATATGTCATTCCTTACTTAAGAGGGTCGATTATAGAAGGAAGGTTAGTAGATTAGATTACTGATTTTAGTCAATCAAGCGTCAAATTAGGATACTTTGTGTTGCCGTTTTTGAGAGATATTATGACGGGAATATGGATGGTGTCATAGATATTAATTGTTCTTTTAAAAATGATGCTAAAAGCGGTGGTGTTGAAGATGATGATAATAAGAAGAATGTGGGGGGGGGGGACACAGAGGATATTTATTGGTGGTGGCATTAATGATAACTAGACAACCGTGCCATAACCGTGATGCTAGTGGTAGACATGCAGCTGACAATGCTAAGCATTAAAAAATAAAAAGTAGCTGGAAAAGAAATATAGAAACATGACAGAAATAACAATTGAGATAATCTACAGCACACTCACACGCACATACGCACACTCTCACTCACTCTCTCTCTCTCTCTCTCTCTCTCTCTCTCTCTCTTTCATTCTCAGAGCTAAAGATTGCAACTACACCAAACACAAGCTGTAGCACGAATAATCAGTATAAGAGTATATGGACGGACGGGTGCACGTGCTTGTGTGTGTGCGTATATATATATATATATATATATATATATATATTGTGGAGATGTACTTGCATAGCAAGTGACCTGATCTGAGGTCGTGTGCTGAAACAAAAACAATTGCAGCGTGGAAGGTATTTATAAACCATTTAGAAACACACAAAAACCGTTAGATTCACTTCAACATTTAAATTTAATTTGTCAAAATATTTTCGTCGCTTTGAGATCTCGACCTATAGATATGTGTGTGTGTGTTTGTGTGTCTGTGTGTCTGTGTGTGTAAATTATCATTTATCTTTTGTTTCAGTCACGTGACGGAAGCCATGTTGGGGAACCGTCTTGGAGAGTTTTAGTCGAACGAAACGACCCCAGTACTTATATATCGTAAGAACTGCTACTTTTTCTATCGGTTTCTTTTACCGAATTACGAAGATACGAGGACGTAAATACACCAAAACGAGATGTCAAGCGGTGATGGGGAGCAAACACGCATAACAACACTGAATACACACACTTATATGTGTGTGCGTATATATATATATATATATATATATATATATATATATATATATATATATATATATATATATATATATATATATATATATATATATATATATATATATATACATATATATATACCTGCACACCCATATACACACACACACACACATGTTACTTATAATTAAGGGTACTAACAGGCAGTACCGTCATGCTAAGTATAGCAGTCAAATAATATCCTCATATATATTTAAACACACATGGTTGTGTGTGTGTGTGTAAGCATAGAAAACGGGCTTCTTTCAGTCCCCGCCTACATGATCCACAGTCGAGCCTTTGGTGCCACGCAGTTGCATTAACATAACTCTTAGTGACCTCACTCTTTTAAATAATGCCAGACTCAAGCTATCATTCCGCAACCCTACGTACGCGACAACAAATACTAGCTGCAATACCACCTCCAGTCCAATAGAAATACAAATTGAGTTTCAGGTTCTCCTCCACTAACATCCAACGGGACTCAACCTCACCGACAGTAAACGCCAGCCACGGTGCAGGTAGTTAAACTTGAAATTATCGTGTTTCCCAATTATGCACTCTTGGAGGCTTCTGTCTATGCAAAACTGATCTCTACAAGTGCTGTGTTATAACACCATACTCCGAAGAAGCAAGGGCATATATCGGCGGGACTGTAGATTTCAAGCGCCGCTACCGTACACGCATGAACGCTTTCTCCAATACAAATTCTAAATTATCAATCTCCTTAGCAGCCTTAAATCTCCTCCTCCATAGTGAAGTTCCTCCCCACCACCCATACAATGCAGACATCAGCAAATGTAAGTTATGTATAATAGAAACATTAGTCATTCTTGGCCTTCATAACTCCTCTTTACTTAATAGATTCACAGATGTTATTTATCCTTGTAAACATAGATGATACACACTTCGTTAAATCTATGTGATCCCAATTATGTATCCATACCCCAAATAACCTTAAAATAAGGCAAAGCAAACCTAGCAACGTACTACTTAAAAATACCACCCCACTCTTATTCTTTCTCATACACACATTTCCAATTTCTCCCTAATTGTTCCTATCCACTACTTCCCACGTCCCTCTTTGCCTCTCCACCCTCCCCACTTTCAAAAGTACTTAACAATACCCCACTCCTTTGAAAACTAACCAATCTACCTCTACACCTCCCCATTCACTCTATTCCATTTCATACTCAATTCTTTACAATAACACCCTCTCCAATACCACCTCAATTCCTTTTTCTCATTAACTATTCTGACCAACTTCCTATCTCCCATTCTATCCCCCAATCTCCTCTTTTTCCTCTCTACATACCTTAAATATCTACCTCAGCCACTGAACCATTCAACTTATTCCCCTCAAGTAATAGCCATTCTCATTTTCATTATCTCAAACTTAGAACCTACACCCTTCATACAAAGTAACGCAAAGGTTGCCATTCATATGCTACCTAAACCACCCTTCCCTCTTCTATCCAACTTCCACCTCTACTACTAGCCTCATTAATAAGACCTAACCCTGAAATATTTTCTCCTCCCACTACTCTCTATCTTAGTACCTTCCAACACTTCCTTTTAATACACTTAGTTCTCCACAAAATCATTCCATCTTTAATCTCCTTTCTATCAAAAACTCAAATGTAAATTTTTTCCCTGAAGAATGAGGCTGGTGTTATCCGATGATCGAATCCATTTACAATCATTATTTTGGACCACCAAAACCCTCAGAAACAGCTTTTGCATTCGTAAAACACATATTCAACCACTTGGATTCCTGATATTATTTCTATTTTGTGTAATTGGCACCTTTTTACATATTTTGTATTAAAAGTACTTAATATTTGTTGTATATTGACGTTCTTATTTTTACTCTTCTACCTGCTCAAGTTTAAGTCCCTACGAAGTCTATGCTATACGTAGAATAGCTGTCTGTCGTACATATATATAGGAGAGTATTGTAGTTAGCATACACACATACACACTCACACACACATACACATAACTCTATATTAGTCACATAAACAAACTTCAATATCATAAGTTGACGAAACAATGTTACTACAGAGAAAATAAAGTGAAAGGAAAAGTGTTGTTTTGTTATTAGATCTTGCGCTTGAAGCATTAATTTCCTTAAGGAATCAACCGAGTGTACGTTTTCTGAACAAGTATTTACAAGAATTAATATCATGGAAAATTTTAATTGTCACGAACCATACATCAGGGTACCACTACCCCGTAACCCGACACCTACTCTAGAAAGGTGTAAAATTTTAATCTTGTGCAACAAGAATTTAGGAAATCTGTCAAACCATTGTTGTTTGTTGTAATTGTCCTGAAACCATTAAGAATACCTATAACTTACATAGCAATCGAATAAATGGGAAATCCATATGTGAAAGGAAAATTTTATGAATTGGTAACAAAGTTCGTGGTTACAAAAGATAGTCTCATCTATTGTTAGCATCAAATGTCCTTGAGAATTTGAAACGTAAGGAATTGCTTGTCATTTTGATACTCCCCCGAACGCAACTTGAAATCTATTGTGTCAGTTATCCGGAAATCTAACAAAATCTTCGTTATGCAGGATTTGCTTACCAAAAAGTTCGCTGGGCACTTCTGTCGCTTAGGCAAACATTAATATATGAAGAATAATATCGAGGTCCTAGAACGGTTTCTTCACTTTTGTACAATCCTCGTCATTGCCTAGAATCAATCTAGAATCACATCATATGTACATAGCTATGAAAGATGTTTTCCTTTCCACAAAACCTGACACCATTTCTATAGTTTATGGACGAAAGAGTTACCTCATGGAATATTCTTTCAGAACTTCAAATCAGCGAATCTGAATGCCTGTTGATAAATACCATTTAGTTAATGTTATGTCTCAAGGTACTGCTATCTAGCACATTCGGATGATCTCTACTCAACCGCTACACGATGGCTACTCAACTCCCTACCACTGTCAGACTACCTCTATTTATACGTCTTGGGCGATCCTACTTCTTCGCTTCTGGACGTCGACACAACAGTTAACGAGTTACGGCTACAATTCAACGGTGTACAAATAATAAACTATTAAAGTACCTGGAAAAAGTTAAACACATATGTTACATTGAGCGAAAGGTTGTGTCCAGATTTTTGTAACGAAGACTGAAGTATACAACATATCAGTCTCAATTAGAAGTAACATTTTATAAATGTCTCAGACTGCGATTTAAATCACATATTGATAAGGAAGTACTCATTTGAGAAACCTAAAATGTGTTAAGTGACCGCAAATGTCTGGTTTAGATAGCGGAGAAGTGGTACTCCAAAAAGCCATTTTAAATAAAAGTGGACTTGTCAAAAACCATATAGATCGTCTTTTACAGTGATTTTCAGAAAATGAACCAATATTTGATAGAAACATGCATGTTAATGGTTCACTGATGGTAGCACTAAATTGTCACAGGGAAGAACTTCAGGTTCAGAGAAAGAAGACGATGGAATCAAAACTTGAGACATGTAATTTTTAAAATAAAATAGGAAAAACATTTACAGTTGTGCCATACGTCGTTTTTATTGTTTCATGTTCTTGTGTAAAGTAAAAATAAATGTCTGTTATTTTTATTGAATAACATATAATGTTCTTCAAATGATATCTTTCAATATATTGCGTGTATAATTATTGACTGAATTACGCATAACTTTATTCGAATTGCTTTTTCTATTTATGCAGAAGCAAAAGAAGCCTACTATATTTTAAATTATTGTACATTTCTTTTAAGTAAAATAACGTATCTCCGTAAAAGCTATTCTATATTTTATATTCCTCTGGTAACGAAGTTTCAAAAATCGAAGTAAAAATTAACCGAATTCGTTGAAGGTATTGTGTGTCTGTGTGTGATTGCTGTGTACGTGTGTATGTATACGAATGTGTATTTGCAATTTTCCTTTCTCTCTCTCTCTCTCTCTCTCTCTCTCTCTCTCTCTCTCTCTCTCTCTCTCTCTCTCTCTCTCTCTCTCTCTCTCTTTGCCCCCCCCCACATATATATATATGTATATATACAGATAGATATATGGAGGGAGAGATCAAAAACATCGAGCTATTTGAATACATTAGAAACAGAAGGGAATTATAATCTGCTGCTAGAGTTTATTCAATATACAAACAGAAATATGATGTTCGAGAATACGTTGATATGTGTGTGTGCGTGTAACTGTATGAACACATAGATACACACAGACACACAAACACAAACACGAACACACACACACTCATACACATGGTTATTTCATATTGTTGATTTACGCACATTTTCCCGCTACACACATTCACACACGCACATTTATATGTACTCTGCACATTGTTTTCTCTACCTTATCATCTTTCCTTTTGTCCATCTCCCCCTTTCCTCTACAATCTGAGCTAATGTCTCTAGACCGATTCAGCATCACTAATATTTCTTCTCTGATAAAGTTTGACGAAAACACACTTAGATGAAACCCCATGGCTATGTTGTAAGAATTCGAAAAAATCTAATTATATATATGTGTGTGTGTGTGTGTGTGTGTCTATGTATATAGATACATATATTTATATATATATTCATATATGTATATATATATATATATATATATATATATATATATATATATATATATATATATATATATATATATATATATATATATATATATATATATATATACATATATATATATATATATGTATATATATATATATATATATATGTATGTAAATATATATATATATATGTATATATATATATATATATATATATATATATATATATATATATATATATATATATATATAGTATATATATATATATATATATATGTATATATATATATGTATATATATATATATATATATATATATATATATATATATATATATATATATATATATAGAGAGAGAGAGAGAGAGAGAGAGAGAGAGAGAGAGAGAGAGAGAGAGAGAGAGAGAGAGAGAGACTATTAAAGCATAGGTAGTTCTAAGTAGGTGGTGTATATCGTTATTACATAGCCACTGTTTACATTATTACGCTTCTGGTAGCAGCTGTTCCACATTGGTGCTTAATCGGGATACACCAAGTATTCACATACTAACATCCGTAGTAAACCTTGCATACACATCATTTATCCCACACTAACTTCACCATTTATAAGCAATGTTAGACACAATTTAAGCGATCAGAGACGGCGCGGAAATGAAGGAGATCAGTTCCTCAAGCTACTGGAGATATCAGCAACATCTTCCTGCTACGTTCTATCATTAGAAAATATATATTGGTATAGACTGTATCAGAAAAAATACAGATTGGTCATTGATAGAATATCTTTCATTTTAGCGTTGTTCGATTATGAGCTAAACAACGATATTAAAAATACAGTATTATGCCTCCACCAGAATATGGCCTATTGTTTTGAAGCCGTTGTATGATTGGAACCTTTTTTTTTTTATCTAGACCTGTGATGTCAACATAGTTTCGTTGTGAAAATCTTGTGTAATATTACAAAGCTCAAAAGGCCATTAGGTACATTTTACGGAAAATATCTGTCTCTCTAATTTTGAGTAATTGTAACAATGTTTGCTTCAGAGAGATGGAAGGAGTTTATCCATATTTAGAAACTCATATTATAACTAATTGTTTTGAAAATGATGAATATATTTTTTATGAAAATAAATTACATTTGAAAAAATTCTTATCACGCGAAACTCTCAACTTTATCAGATAATATTGAGTTCCTCAACTATTCTTTGCCTTAAATCGATTTACATGAATAAAATATAAAATTAAGAACAGATAGATTTGAAATGAAATTGGCTAGCGACGAAACTAAATATGAACATATTTTAATATACGAAACTATATTTAACGATTTCAAGTATATGCATTACCATGCCGACAAAAAATTACAATAGAATCTACGTGGTAGCTTAATCAATTACTGATATCCGCACATTCTTCTTCAAGCCACACCCTACACGTTACACGTTACAAATCTAGTCTAAGATATACTAAATAGATGAAGTGATTTATGTTAGTAAACTATTTTGCGCTTAATTCTACATTACCAGATTTGGCCTTAATTTATATAACATCATATGCAACAACAACAACAACACAACCAACGACTAGACTGTCTATATAACCACCACTGTATCCAACATCACTACCAGTGGTGTAAACCAGTGGTTCCCAACCTGTTCACTACCAAAGACACATTTTATTTAAATGACTTTTCCTACGGACCCCAGGATATTGAAAGATCTGTTAGCTTAACATGTTCGCGGACCCCTAGTTCTACTTTTGCGGAACACCAAGGGTCCGCGGACCGCAGGTTGGGAAACACTAGTCTAAACTATGACCATTTGCAATAAACCACGACAATGGCACTTCATCAACATCATCTTTAACTTTAAGAGGGTGAACTGAAAACTTCATAGACTGAGTATGAAATATTTATGCTAGAGCTGTGAAATATTGATTTCACTAATTTCAACACTTCTTATTAATAACTGCCTTTTGTTTCTTTCCAGGTCAACTGCCATCTAACTGTTCAAAGAAGACTTGAAATGTAACTAATAGCGACTTTTCATGAAAGTAGAAAACAAAATTGACATCGTGGTATTATCAAATGCCTGCAGAAAAATTGTTTAGACTCCAATGAGAGTCAGATTGACATGGCTGCAACAGTGTAAATGTCGGCGGCTGAATTTAGAAGAGGAAGGAAGAATCTTGAAGATTACCTAAGGTTATGCCGTTCCCACCACCAAGGAAACATTGATCGTGTTCACCGCATACTGATGGAGGAAGGCGATTGACTATAAATCAAATAGCCAATGCTGTTCGCATATCCCTTGAGAGATCTGAGAATATTCTGCACGATGAACTTGGTATGATGAAGGTTACTGCTCGATGGGTGCTACGTCTCCTGACACCTGATAGAAAGCATACTAGGCCGATTACATCAGGGTTCTGGCATTGTTTGAAGCAGATCCAGCTGTTTCCTTGAACATTTCCTTACCCAGGAAAACGTCATCGGTTTGAGCCAGAGTCAAAGAGACAATTAATGCAGTGGAAATACCCCTCCACACCTGCTCTAAAATGGCCGAGGTCATTGAATCTGCAGGGAATGTGATGTTCTCAATCAGTATTCCAGGACGAAAAGGAACTGTGTTTATTAGTAATCTGCAAAAGAGCAACACCATCAATGGAAAGATTATGCCAACTTGCTAAGGCATTTACAAATGACCAACAAGACTAAACGACTAGGGAAACTGAGGAAAATAGTTTGTTTGATTAGGGCAATGTTCCAGCATACAAGTCCTTGCTTCCAAAGGCAGCTGCGTGTGACTGAGGATCACTGTCCCTATTCTCCTGAATTTGCCCAACTTGAATATAATCTCTTCTATACTATGAAAATCATTTGGGGGAAGACCACTATCGCAGTGATGACGTCATAACTGTTTTTAATAACATTTTCGACCAGCAGACCGAAAGTTTCTTCACCAATGGGATCTATGTACTGCACCACCTTTGAAGTGACTGTGTGCACGGAAATGGGGACTATGTTGGAAGCTAAACCTCATGTGATCATATTCCATAAAATTATATTGATCAGTCTCTGAACTCTTCAGTCGACCTTCGTTGTATGCGAAATAAAGTTTGCATTAATACAAATATCAAGATCGTTTGCTTTACCATAATTTTCCTACTGTCTTTACTCTTTCAATATTACACACACACACACACACACACACACACACACACACACATACTCTCTCTCTCTCTCTCTCTCTCACGCACACATACACACACACAACCATAATGTGTATTTATGTGTATGTATATAGACAGACACATATATATATATATATATATATAATTTCACTGAATGTCCTCCTACAGAAGGAAATTGCATTCACTTACTACTTCTAAAATATGATGTGATTATGATGATGACGTCTTTGACGAGAACAGCAATAATGGTGTTAATGATGTCAACGACTATGGCGGAGATGAAAAGTTTTGCGAATTAACATAAAAACTCTGCAGCTCTCGCTGCTGCTTGGCTGAGGCTGGTGTTGGTGTCAAGATGGGCGATTATAGTAATGAGTCGATAATGATGGTGATAACGGACGTTTATGATAATGTTGCTGATGGTAATTATGATTATGTGAAGGAATCATTACAATGATGTTGATGACAAATGTTAATTTTGAAGTTATAGTTTGACACTGCTTTGAAAGCGACGACGATGATGATGATTACTATGATTACTATTTCGATTATTCTGGTGATGATCAGATCGGTAGATAACAATAATGATATGATAATTTAATATTAACATAATAGCAGTAATAATGATTATATTTATGATAATATTGATAATGTTGACTGATAGTAATCATGGCGT
>NC_142931.1:35477460-35484960 GCF_046866305.1 Octopus bimaculoides
GAGCTCTACATCTGTGAACCAACGATTTTTTCTAATTGCTCTAGCTTGATCGCATAGATTCTGTTCCGTGAGTTGAAAAATCTCTTCTCTCTTCAATGATCATACGTACGTTGTCAGTAACTGCTAATTTGAGCCCCATCTTAATCTACCGGGATGCTCAGGTAGAAACACCCCATGACCACAGCATTTATTTGCTTGCTCCATCTACGCCGTGTGGGGTGGTCCTTTTCTGGTTATCGACATGCTTCAGCCGATTCAGAATCTCTGAGCCTGCCGGGGACAACACTGTCACCATCAATGGCTTAAGCTTCATCACGAACGTTATTCAATATTTTGTGCTTTCATTGTCACTCATATGAGGTAGCGATTTTCAGGCTGCACAATTATCAATATTTTTATTGTAACACGATCACTAGGTGTATCATTAATCAAGGCATGGAGACGCTCTACCCGCTTCTTTTCGTTATCATTATTTTCATCATCACTGATATCACTGATACTATTGTTTTTTTTTATTTATTTACTATTTGTCATTGTTATATTAACAGGCTCACATGTCACACAGAGGGGACAGTGGTAGTAGTAGTAGTAGTAGTAGTAGTAGTAGTAGTAGTAGTAGTAGTAGTAGTAGTAGTAGTAGTAGTAGTTGGGCCTCAGATTCCTGTGCTATCAGAATAGTAGTAGTTGTAATATTAGCAACTGCAGCATGTCATCATTAATTTTATTTTTATCATTATCACCATCACTACCATTACTATTGTTATTATTATTATTTCCATTCATAATTAAAAAGATTTTATTAAATGTTCTTTCTTTTCAACTTTTGTCCTATACTTGAAATTATCATAAATATGTGGTTCTTTAAGGAAACAGCTGTGGGAAGTCTAGCAGCTTGGTGAATAGATCAAATTCTACAGGCCTATAAATAGATTTGGAATATGGTGGCGAGGTCAGACATAGAAACAAAAGTATATTCGCACCCTTTGGGTCAGCAGAGGTCAATGTGTTTACTACTACCAGTGACCACTGAGAGAGCTGCATTTGGCCTTGAAAAGAAGCAATTCAACCTGTTCTGCTTGTAATTACTGGTAGAAAAAACTATAATATATATATATATATATATATATATATATATATATATATATATATATATATGTATATATATATATATATATATATATATATATATATATATATATATATATATATATATATATATATATATATATATATATATATATATATATATATATATATATATATATATATATATATATATATATATATATATATATATATATATATATATATATATATATATATATATATATATATATATATATATATATATATATATATATATATATATATATATATATATATATATATATATATATATATATATATATATATATATATATATATATATATATATATAGGCGCAGGAGTGGCTGAGTGGTAAGTAGCTTGCTTACCAACCACACGGTTCCGGGTTCAGTCCCACTGCGTGGCACCTTGGGCAAGTGTCTTCTACTATAGCCTCGGGCCGACCAAAGCGTTGTAAGTGGATTTGGTAGACGGAAACTGAAAGCAGCCTTTCGTATATATGTATATATATATATATATATATATATATATATATATATATATATATATGTCTGTATATGTTGTGTATCTGTGTTTGTGCCCCCCAACATCGCTTGACAACCGATGCTTTGTGTGTTTAGGTCTCCGTAACTTAGCGGTTCGACAAAAAGAGACCGATAGAATAAGTACTAGGCTTACAAAAATAAGTCCTTGGGTCGATGTGATTCGACTAAAGGCGGTGCTCCAGCATGGCCGCATTCAAATGACTGAAACAAGTAAAAGAAAAAATAGAAAGAAAATACATATACTGATATTCACGTCGTTCAATTTCTGAATATCCGAATTCAGTTGTGTTGTTGCAATAAAATACATGTTTACTTATTTGGGTAGTCAGGGATAAGTTTCATACAAAATTTAATATATTAAAATTTTAGAGTTTTCTTGAGATGTTCGTTTGTCTGTCCAGTTGGAGAATACAGTTGTATTTTTGCAATAGAAGGATGTTTACATTTTCGAATACTCAGAGAGAAAGGAAAGTATAGGTATTCAAAGAAGTTGTAGATATTACATTTTGTTTTTTTAAACTGATCTTTTGTGTTTTCGAAAACTATAGTTATGTAAGTTTCTGAACTTATTTTGAGAGAGATTTAAAATAATCACAGGAAATTGTAGATATTCCAGTCTTTGAGAATAATAGGAGTATGAGTTGTTCTTGTTGAACTTTTGAACTTCTGAATTTATTTTTCTTTTTCTTTTAGAATTTTTCTTTTCTTTTTAAGAGTTTTGTTGTAGTGTACAGTTTTTATAGTTGTGCGTATGTATATATTAGCAGGTGCTTACCTCATTAATTTTTTCTTTCGTGCATTTAATTGTGCTGTTACAGTAAAAGGCATTACAGTTCTATATTTAAGAGATAAGGAATTATGCACATTATTTACATTATTTACATTCGACGGATATTTGTCCTCATACTGTTTGTTGTTCACACAACGTTTCGGCTGAAGTTTCCTCCAGCCTTCTTCAGTTATCTTGGGAACATTTCGAACCTGGGTTCTCATTCCTAAGGTATTTTTCGATGTAATTATTATTATTGTAGTTGCTGTCTTTTGCCTTTAGTTGAAAGGATTATTATTATTATTATTATTATTATTATTATTATTATTATTATTATTATTATTATCATTATTATTATTATTATTATCATTGGTTAGGCGGCATCTCAGGATTGCTAAAATAAAGTACCAGTCCAGTACCGGGGTGTATTTAATAAGCAACAACCTTCCTATGAAAATTATTATGCCAACATTTAAGCAAGTATTAGTATTGAATTCAGTAAACATTGCTCTCCCTGTTTCTTGTACGTTGATTTTCGTTATATCTTGCCCTTCTACTCCACCCATCATACTGCATACGTGATCAGTAAACAAATCTCTTTATATAAATGTTAGTTCAACCTCTATTAAATGGTACTGTTTTGCTAGAGTCGTTAGAATGTCGGAAAGTGCTGTAGTACACTATTTGCTCCAGTTACTTATTATTATTATTATTATTATTATTATTATTATTATTATTATTATTATTATTATTATTATGTTGTTGTTTTTTCTTCTTTCTTCAAATTTTCTTCCATTTCTCGCCGAGTGTTTTCCGTACACCTAGGGCAGAGAAACTCGTTGTATACATTGCCAGTTTACACACGCAAATTCACAGGTAAAACATGTATTTAAGAAAACAAAAAAAATTCATGAATGGATGTTGTTTTCACAGCGATAATGCTCTTCTCAGTACATGAGTCGTTCCAGTTAGCACGATTTTTTGCACTTCCTGTAGGGATGATAAGCCTGATATCATTTTCAAATAGGTTTCAGTACCTTTTTTTATCATTCCTAGAGATCCTACAATCACTGGTATGGTAGTCGCCTTGAGGTGCCACATTTTTTCAATTTCTATTAGCAAGTCTTTATATTTGCTGATCTTGTCAAATTCTTTCGCCGCTTTATTATGATCAGAGGGAATACTCATGTCAATTATTATTATTATTATTATTATTATTATTATTATTATTATTATTATTATTATTATTATTATTATTATTATTCAGTAGTTTTATTTTTATAACGTGCTTTCACTTCACTACCTATTATTATTATTATTATTATTATTTTTTTTTTTTTTTTTACTGTGTTCAAATCCCGCTAATGATGAATTTTCTTTTATCCTTTCGAGGTCGATAAAATAATGTAAAGTTAAGACTTGTGATCGATGATGTCAATTACTCACCTTCCTTCATAATTTACTGGTCTTGTGCCTAAATCAGAAACAATTATTGTATTTGTTTGTGTTGGAGGTGGTGATGTTGGAATCGCTGCTGGTGGTTAACCTTAAGTCATTTCTGATCAAGCAAAGCTATGTTCAAAAAACTTCTAGTCGTATCAGTATTGTTTTTCTCCTATTGTTTTTCTTATTTTCTTTATAAGTACCTGTGAATATCAATATCCACTTTGTTCTTTATTTCAGGCGGTACATTTAGCTGTTATATCTAGCGAGTCGAGCTGCTACGTAGAAGCTCAATAGTTGGCTTGTAGATGTTGTTGTTGTGGGTGTTCATATTATCACTGCTGCTACCGTTCATTCAAATGCTGCTAGCATTAATATTTCGTGTGACGGTGGCGGTAGTTATGGAAGCGGGAGGTTTCTCTGAAGCATTCTTCGTTTCTTCTTTGATAAGGACACGACGTCACGTAGTTTAACTTCGGTTTGCTATTTTCATATGATGGTGGGAATTCGCTAAACAAAGAATCCGAAATCTGCCTTCATTTATACACTAGTTGCCTGTATGATTCCCCAACTAAACATTACCACAATCTCCCTGCTGAGCCCTTTCTTTTCTACAAACTCTCTCATCTTTTCTCGATGTTTGTATCAGTTTATACGTTCACTTATATACACGCGCACATAAATACAAACATATACATGCACGCGCACAGCCATTCAATTGTGGCCATGCTGGAGTAACGCCTTAAGGTGTCACTTCGAGCCCAGTACTTATTTGATACATATATTAATTGTATCAATCTGTATTCGTTGAATCACTGATACACGTCTTGATACAAACAAACGCACGCACACACACACACACACACACACACACACACACACACACACACACACACACACACACACATATATATATATATATATATATATATATATATATATATATATATATATATTCATATATACATACATGCATATATAGAAGTAAATGCAGGGATAAGCAAATTAGACAGATCAATATATAAAGTATATTAAATTCATGGAATACAAAAACAGTATATACGTACACACACGTACACAAACAAACGCACACTTATATATACAGACACACACACATACACACATGCACACAAATAAACAAATACACGCACATATTGATATAGATAGGCAGAGAGAGAAGGGAAGAGAGAGAAAGGGAAAGCTAGAGACTATTTTATCAGATCTACAGATCTACTTCTATTTGTCTACGAGCTATGTCTGTCGTCGCAATGTGACCCATTCAATTTTTGTCTAGTGCATACGACATATTTGTGACTAAAGCTGTGTCTGACAGTTTTGTTGTGTGAACTCGGAGGTGTTCTTTCAGATTATCTCCACTTCGAATTACCTCCCGGTAACTCAAAACCGTGTTTATATTAGCGGGACGTTTGATGAAATCGATTTCAAATAATCCTTGGCTGGTAGACAGACGTTAACTACTACTACTACTACTACTACTACTACTACTACTACTACTACTACTACTACTACTACTACTACCGTCACCACCTCCACTTCTACCCCCATCCCACCTCCAATACTACTTCAACTACTCGTACATCTAATTTCTAGTAGTAGTAGTAGTAGTAGTAGTAGTAGTAGTAGTAGTAGTAGTAGTAGTAGTAGCAGCAGCAGCAGCAGCAGCAGAAGTAGTAGTAAGTAGTAAGTAGTAGTAGTAGTAGTAGTAGTAGTAGTAGTAGTAGTAGTAGTAGTGTTTCAAGGTTATATGAAAGCGCAGGTTCAGAATATCCCGAGCTATAAATGAACTGTTTCGAGTGTGTTTCATATGGAATACTTTTCAGAATAGAGTGACGTAACTTCAAATGGGAAAGTAGATTGAATCTTTTTGCACGGATAAGCAGTGGTAAATTTACATAAGATCATATGTGTCGATTGTTTCCATGCTGTTAATTGCCACAATGCTTTTCCTAATTACTCTCTACCTTTCAGTACTTAGTAATTATGCAATTATCCATGTTTTGTACGAGGGGTTGCTGAAAGGATCCTGGCTTTGGGTAAAAAAAATACAGGAGAATCAGTTAACTATGATTTTATTCAACATATTCTCCTCTCAGATTCACACTTATTGTAGCGATTCTTCTAGTTTTTTTTTTTTTTTTTAATTCTGTAAAAGAACTCGGAAGGATGGGCCTCGAAGCAGGCCTTTCGCGATACCCTTGAAGACAGGAATTTTCAGCACCGCTCCTATTTTTCTGTCAGCCTTCGTTAATCTCGTCGAACAGAATGTTTATATCCTAGTCTCTATCAAAGTTTCCTGATGTCTTCATTTCTCAACCTTTAAGTTTACTTTATTTTTATAATATATACGACATATTTTAAACAATAACATCGTTGGTTTTAGGTTTCTACTAAAGCTATTGCAGCTGACTAACTTAGCGCGAGCTGCAGCGGATTGCCTGTGCTAATTGATCGGAAAACTTTCCACGAGGTAATTTTGTTCTAAAACACCGTTTTATTGATTTTTCTAGCTAATATTTTCATCCTCCGGTAATATACATCATTGCCGGATTGTATAGAGATACATGAAAGCACACACGCATGCACATGCACGCACATATGTATGTATGAAAATATATGTGTGTGTGTTTAAAAATGTATGTATTTAAAATGTGTATGTGCTTACATATGTCTATACACGCATAAATGTGGAGGCGCAATGGCCCAGTGGTTAAGGCAGCGGACTCGCAGTCATAGGATCGCGGTTTCGATTCCCAGACCGGGCGTTGTGAGTGTTTATTGAGCGAAAACACCTAAAGCGCCACGAGGCTCCGGCAGGGGATGGTGGTGAACCCTACTGTACGCTTTCACCACAGCTTTCTCTCACTCTTACTTCCTGTTTCTGTTGTGCCTGTAATTCAAACGGCCAGCCTTGTCACACTGTCACGCTGAATATCCCTGAGAACTACTTTAAGGGTACACGTGTCTGTGGAGTGCTCAGCCACTTCCACGTTAATTTCACGAGCAGGCTGTTCCGTCGATCGGATCAACTGGAACCCTCGACGTCTTAAGCGACGGAGTGCCAACAAAAACACGCATAAATATATATATGTATATATGTGTGTGTATGTGAGAGTGAGTGTGTGTACTTGTGCGTGTCTGTGAATGGATATGAACAGAAAGAAGTGACTAGGAATGGCCAGTGGTATACTTATGAATAGTAAACACAAAAAGAGTTGTCATTTACAATTTAACAAAACATATGGATTCATTAATGTTCATAAAGTATCTCAAGGGAAATCAGGGGAAGATCATTGGGGTGTACTGCTCCCAAATCTGGTATCTTGCAGAGAAAGGGGAAAAGTGCCTTGTGACAATCTGTATCCATTTGAAAAAAGATGTACCCAAGAATGAGAAGTAGATAGTATTTGATAGAGATTTATCCTCTCTCTCTCTTTCTCTTTCACTTTCTCTCTCTCTCTCTCTCTCTTTCTCTCTCTTTCTCTCTCTCTCTCTCTCTCTCTCTCTCTCTCTCTCTCTCTCTCTCTCTCTCTCTCTTACACTTCTGCAAGTACGTGCCTATCCGTATCTATATCACTGGCTGGCTATCAAAATGCACACAGACATACAGGCGTAAAA
>NC_142931.1:35497460-35509960 GCF_046866305.1 Octopus bimaculoides
GCACTAACATATAAACGAGCGCACGTGGTGATATGTATATGTATATGTATATATATATATATATATATATATATATATATATATATATATATATAATTATATATATATATACACACACACACATACATATATATATACATATACACATACACATATATATACGAATATTGTTAGATGCAGTTAGATACACAAACAATGTATGAACGTGAATGTGTATGTATATTTTTCGATTTGTATGTATGAGAATGAGAGAGAGGGAGAGAGAGACGCTGTGTGTGTACATAAGCTTTTGCGACTGATCTTGGCAATGCGGTATGATATGTATTTGAACAAAATGCTTTAGGGAAGCCATAACTGACAAACTTCGACACACAGCTTTCGCAGGAGAAACGCAATGTCTCATTAGTGGTAAGTTCCAGTTTTGATATAACTGTTTTGATTTTTGATCCCGCTACAGGGATCTGCTCTGTTGGGTATATTTCGTATGAAATAAGAGATTTTAGTGTCCGTGTGTAATTGAGATTTTGATGCAGTCGAAAGCAAACTCTGTCAAAACTAACCTAGAAGAATATATATATATATTTTTAGTTGGGAATAGAATGTCAGATTTTGACACGTTGGAGCAAAAAGCTTATTGATGCAGATTAATTCTAATAGGTCTCTGTTGATTCAGTGAAACCGTCCTTCTCTTATTCTGAAATGTAGGCGATGTGAATATTACAGAATTTAGATGTACTGTTGCATATCAAGGTCAGCGTGATTTTGGAAGTGATATAGATGATGTTGAGTAGTTAAAAGTTTCGCTCTGCACCTTCATATTTTCAGTTCTATCCCGATGCGCTGAGACTTGAGTAATCTTCTTCCGCTATAACATCAGTTTGACGTAATTTTAAGCTTGAACATTTCTATTCGAAATCCGTGTGGAAGCTGTATAACTATTCCACTTCTAGAAAAATAGATTTAATGGGTTCCCTGATGACACCACGATGCTTTTTGCAGAATCTACAACGTTACAAGCATTCTTACCACTTCTCTGTTGGTGTCCAAAATATTTAAAGATTATGGAGTGTTACATGAACTACCTGCACTTTTCAGCAAGTGATGCAACATCAGATAGCCTCATTAGTGAGGCCACTAATGTTTAAGGTCACTTTGGGTAAATAAGGGATTTAAAGAGATGTTTATAGTTCTTATTGATAACCTTTATAAAGATGTCATCTACCAGCACTCAGATGTAAACAAGGTTGAATTTAGTTACCTATACTCAATTTATATACGTTAATGACATAACTGTCACTCAGACCTCGCTTACACATCCATACACATATCCACATAGAGAATTTGTTTAGTTAAATTTCTTTAGTTGTTTTGTGGTAAAATATTAATGTATGTTTGTGGTAGCAATCATTTGACAAACACCACTACATTCTTCATTTTCAAACTATCTGTTATTTCAGAAATATCTATTTGAGCCTACCATCTGATGACGTGCAAGAACAATGTAAATTTCTGACACAGGAAAGACGAGACAGCTGTTACTTGAATGAATATCTCAGATTCAATACAACCTCCATCGTCCTTCTGCTTCATTAGCAAACGTTCATTGACCTATGTGCAAGATCGATTAAACGATTATCTTGATATCTCTTATCTGTCATTTCTTTTGTGATGCAATATTTTCTAATTCTATGAATTAATACGTTCTACAGCATTTTATTCTCCGTGACTCTTTTTACAGGGTCACATCTACATACACCTTATTCAAAACTTTTTCCAATACATCATTCTCAGAAGAGTAATCCACTTAATTTATCACCTTTCTCGAATATTCTGTATAACATTTTAATTCAGTAACAAATATGTCACTATCTTCAACAAATCCCACAAAATCATTACGCAATGTATCAACATAATTATGCTAAATTGGTAATAAAACATTTTTACAGACCGCAACCATTTATATCTCTTCGAAAAGAAAAAGAAAGACAATTTCCAGATGTATCGTATGAAACATTGAACTATTGTAAAATTTTAGGAATTACGATCCTTAATAAATATATGATCGGAAGGATTAAACGTTGGGCTAACGGAGAAGTGGAATGAAGCAGAAATCAAGATGTTTAAAAGTTTAAAATGTAAGCAGTAAATTCTCTTACAAACTCGAGCTAGAAGTCATCAAAGCATATTTAACGATGAGTTATACTTTTACATCTTACCTCCAGAAGCTGCTATTCTATGTTTGTTATAAGAATTTCTCCTTATATTGATCCCAACCTACGATGGAACCAAAGTATCTCCTGAAAATTCCAATCTACATTAGAAATATTTAAATTACATGGAAAAGTGCGAGCAAGAGAAATAATATTCTTAAGATTATAAACCTGGAAAAGTACAGGACAGGTTATTACACTGGAAAAGTTCAGGACAACATATTACATCTGGTAAAGTACAGAACAAGGAATTTTTTACTTAAAATATTGCAGCTAACAATATAATTTCAAATAAAATAATTAGATTTAGAAAATATTAGCTTTTATTAAAACTAAAAAAATTATTACAAGTTATTACTTCTATTTGTTATTAGTAGAAGTAATAACTTATTGTTATTACTTGTTACTTCTATTTTAAAAAAAAGAAAACAACTCAGTTAAATATTTTTTGCACTTTAAAATAGTTCATTTTAAAATCATGAATCAATAATTAGAAATTTGAAAATAGATTTTAAGAAATAATAGTCGTAAATAATAAGTTAATACAATAAAAAATATAATACAAAAATTAGTTATATATTACAGTAAAATCTACCTATAACTACAAATTCACAGTAAAATTTGCTTGAGTTATTGCCTACGACATTGCCATGTCCTCACAATTCTAGTCATGAGACAATGCCTATTGTTTTACATAATGAATTTCCCTACTATATTAGCCATTCTATTTCACATAAAATGTTAGCTATACTGGTACTCTTGGTTCTCATTTTAAAATATTCTAGCGTGTCAATATTTGTAAAAATGATGATTCCTGTCTTAATTATAATGCTACTTTGAAGATTAAAATCAAATAAGTTTTAATATTCAAATTATATCCTTGGCTACAATATTTTAAGTAAAAAGTTTCTTTATCTGTACTTTACCAAATGCAATAAGTTGTCCTGATGTTTTCCAAGTCTAATAACCTGTCCTGTACTTTTCCAGGTATACAATCTTAAGAATATTATTTCTTTTGCTCGGATTTTTCCATGTTATCCATGTTTTATTCCAGGTTATGCTATTACGCTAATTAATAAAGTGTCAAATGTGACAATTAGTAGTGTCGTTGAGAAATTTTACATTACCTCAATGATGTCAGTGACATATATTAAATGTCCCCTTATACATCTATATTCATAAAATGTATAGAACTATATTATCACCCTCAAATTTGAGAAACAAACACTCATAACTTTTTACCTTTAAAACTTCATTGCATGAGATTAATACCATGAAATTCCTCGAATTGAGCTCCATCAATTAATCTGATTTTTTTTTAAAAATAAAAATGTTAATTATACTTTAATACAATTTTTTGCGTTACTTATATTTTTTTACATGATGTTTTACCTCACATTTTAGACACAAATTTTTGTTACATCAGACCAAAACTTTAAAATGCTTCATGCTTTCTTCTATCATTGAAGCTAAGATAAACATATTATGCTTTTAAAATAAAAGTTATTTAGATCTAAACTTGATTTGTGGCGTTACATACTCTCCTCTGACGTCGCTAGAAATTTTGATGTAAACGTTTTTCTTCTAGCCCAAATCTCAGTTTATTTATTCAAGAATGTTGCTATGGACCCGTCCTCTTCAACGATGTTAACAGTTTTTAATTTGGTTAAGAACTGAATTAGCGACAAGCTCTGGGAAATGCTGCGTGTGAATAAATTGCTGCCTTCAGATTATTATTCAAATACTACCGTAGTTGAATGATAATCTAAAAAACAAAAAAAAAATTAATGCTCTTCGTGGTTTCTTGAAGTGCTTTCTAATGCTAAGAGGAGGCCATGTTACGTATCCTGTAGAACTAGGATGTCCTTGATTAAATGTAAGAAAATCTCTTATATGCAAAATCCAGACGGTACAACTAAAGAGCTCTCAACAGCAACTGAATTAATGTTTGTGATTGTAGTGGACCATATATTTAGGTAACATATTGAACCCACTCAAGTCAAAACCCTCATCATCAAGTAAAAGCTATTAAAATATCAGTAAGAGCTATAACTCTCTGATCTTGACCATGCAGATGATTTTGCCCCCCACAGTTCAAGTGCATAATGAGCAAGACCGTGATACCTATTAGACTTGGTGCTGCCAAATTTTGATCTCTCTGAAGATAAATGAACACAACCTTTAACGTAGATAAAACCATCAGTAGGTTTCTTTAAATGATCACATACAGCTCAGAACGGGTTGTGATTTCGAGTACATTAGGTTTCACGATGGTATAAAACATCTCATAATCAGATCTCTCAAGGTGAGCAACAGTGGCCGTAATGTATAGAACGTATTCGTACTGGAGTCGACATCTTAATGACGAAAACAAAATTTACTCAAGGTAGCATTAATGTTATGTACACTACGTTCTTTAAATCTTAAACATCTCACTGCATTAATACAAGAACAAAAGTTGCTATGTACACGTGCATTTCACCTATTTTTGCTGTTCTTGAACAACATAGGGGAAGCTTTGATGGCTAGTGCTACAATGCTGAGTATTGGGTTATATGCAATATTATATTTGGTGGAATCCACAAATATACAGAGGACGAAATCCACTCAAATGCATCGGTAATATTGGCTGAAAAATAGAACATGAGACGCAGAACCTACCAAAGCTGGTGGAAAACAGTTTGTTGGCGCTCCATGGTGAAACACATCACAGCTGCAGCTCTTTGAGATGGAAACAGTTAATTAACAAAACGATCAATGTGTGATCATGTAAATATTCTTATAAGTAACACAAATATTTTTGTTTCTTTGAAGATTATTTGTGCTTTCAAATTTTGTTTGACAACAGCTTTCACCTATACCTGTACATTAATATTTAAGTTGCTTCATAAAATTCACAATCAATTTATGAAAAATTTAAGAATCTACAAAGAAGGGTACATGAATAATGCACAGAGAGTGCGTAACGCAAAAGTAAATGCTGTGCAAGGAAACGTCGGGAGCAAATGACACTTTCACGGTATTCTTTGAATTATTTAATCCATTTCTCAAGTAAGAATAACTTTGAAATGCTTCTCAGCACATTCCAAGAAAATGGACATCACAAAACAATACACGATAGGGAAATTTTAAGAATTACAGGTACAAGGCAGAGAAATTATTGTGAAGTTACGTAATAATTCCTGATGACTGAAGTGTAATAAGTGCATATATGTAAACATGTATTTTCGCAAATAAATGTATATGCGCACCTACGTAAAGCAGAAATCCATGTGCTATGTTGACCATCCTGCACATATTCTTATATATACACATATGTCGAAACGTAAGTAGATAGTATAGGATGTATATTTACTAAAATCGAATGAGCTATCTTGTAATATCTTCTTTTTTATACAATGTATTTACGTATACTTTTATTGTAATGTAAATATATGTCTGGAGGTGAATTCTTCCAACTTCTTAAAATGTTTGAAACTTTTCAGACTCTGTTTATAATTTCAGTTTTGTGACATAAGAAAATATTATATTTATGTTCCACTTTATATATATGTTCTTGTAAATTTATATCGATTTGTTATCACACGAAAACTAAACAGTCGTGTGTCTTAAGAGAAAGAGCTGAGGGGTAAAGTACTTTTATCTTTCATAGTTAGGCAGCTCGACTCACAAATAATTGACAGTGAGAATACACAAACGTGTCTATTCAATTTAGCAAGCCAAAAGGTCTGTTCCGTTGATATTCGTAGAAAAAGAATATTTCACGAGAAATTGCATCGAAAGGATTATGGGAATGCATAGAATGAAAATATATTCTTTTCGTGGAGAACAGTTGTGATGGAGGTTGAGTTCACATGGGGTGTAAGAGATTTGACACCTAGTCACTCTATTTGCCAAAATTTATTTGAGGTACCGGTTCTAGTAGAAGCATCAAAGAAAAGTATGTCCTCGAGACAAACGTTACTGATTATTTGAACCCCTCCTATGTTATTGAAATATGTATAATTTGGAACCAAGAGGAATTCATATGAATGGACTATACGTTAATTTACAGAAATTTGTACCTGGTTGCCTGAAATTGGTTGCAAGTTGCGTCTACAGTTTGTACTAGACTTTCCCTTCCCCAGTGTTCTAAGTACGAGACATTAACTATTCAGTACTATCAATAAAGATTGGTTTTTATCTATATCTGATTATTCATGTAAATTTTAACTGTTGGATCTTGATTTTGTTATGCTTGTTTAAGTATGTTATTCATGATGTTGAATAGGTGAATATACCGAAGCTGATCATAATTAAATAACAAATAAAGTATGAGAACAGAACGGACAATACAATCTTCCGAATGTCTCTCGCTCCCACACTTTGCATTACGTCTTTTCAGACATAACACTCCGCGATTTGAAGGTCTTGAACTAAAGGTAGACCTTGAATATTGTGCAGTATCTCCAATGCACTTCCCTTAGATCAGTACAGAATCTTAGCATCTTTTTTCATTTAAGAAACATTTGTAACCAGCGATAAACCTTAATGAAAACTCGTTATGATATGACTCACTGTCACAAAATTCCCTGCTTAATGTAAGGAGGTGTTTCGTGAGAATTTTTTCTTCTATGGAACGCGTAACGTTGAGTATAGGGATAGATAGAATGAAATGTATGAAGAAGAAATACACAGCGAATAAAATGAGACGATAAAGATTACAAAACAAAAAAAATAATAATTCAGGTAGATGTAGTAAAAGCATGAAGAATTGCTGTGTAGATGCTAATAATTTGAGAAGGATGGGAGGAACACGAAGGTAAAAATGTTAATATAATGCACAGGAAAAATGGGGAAATACTATTTTTTCATCTACGTGCGGCCAGCATGTTTTCATACGCCTCCCCAGTTTACAACTTTCTACAAGCCGCCTCATATTAGTCAGAATTCGAAAATATATGCACATGTACGTGAATAGACGCATACATATTACGTGTATACTAGTCAAAATATGTGATTATATATATAGGGGAATGGTGAAAGAGCGTGTGTGTGTGTGTGTGTGTGTGTGTGTGTGTGTGTGTGTGTGTGTGCGTGTGTGTGTGTGTATGCGTGTCTGTGTGTGTGGGTGTGTTTGTATTTAGAGCGAGAAAGGAGGAGAGAATGAGTGAGAGGGAAAGAACAACCTAGAGTGAAAAGGAAAAGAAACAATACTGAAAAATCATGATTGAGAAAAATACTGATATATATATATATATATAAGATATACATTCAAGATACAAAAAATGAATGCATATGAAAGATGCAGCTTAGCTCGCAGTTGCACTATTAAATGCAAGTATAAATACAAACTAAATATATACTCTATTACGGATGTAAACATACTCAATTTCTTTTTTCATCTCTCATCTTCTTTCCTTGATATTTTTTACGCTTCTCAAAACGGAAATTTTCTGGAGGTTTATACTTAAAACAGAGACATGTACAGATCAGAGAGATACACACACATAGACACACAGACGCACATGCCCACACAAGCGTATGTAGATACGTACATATAATCATACATGCATGCCAACAGACACACAATCATCGGTATTATTATAATTTGTCTTCTTATTTTTATTGTTATCGTTATTATTCTTGATATATATATATATAAATTACTACTAATATTATAGGTGCATTTCAGAAATATAACAACATCATTCCTTTGCACATCGTGCAAGATCTTTGTATAGAGCTCAATGAAATGAAAGGAAAGGAAGTTGCAGATGCTAAAATTCGAATGTGTAAGACCACCTTGAAACTGATGACACTTACGTATATTAAAAACAAATTAATTTTGATATGTACATATATAACAAATCGTTTGTCGGGATGTCCTTTCATATTTCGCCTTCATCAGCAATCGAAGAAACGAAAAATATGAATGAGATTTATTTTTCTTTTATACTCTCGCTAGCCTAGCATAATAAACTGAAAATTACGGGGTATATCAAGCAAGTACAGGCACACACACACGTACACACACGCAAACACATAACTGTACGTATATATATATATATATATATATATATATATATATATATGCATATATGGGTACAGGACGTCACATACAGTAAGCATGAAATAGGAAAATAAATAAATATGTATATATATATATATATATATATATATATATATATATAGTCTCACACTTGCACACAAACATGTGCGCATGCGCAACACACACACACACATATATGTAGATAGATAGATAGATAGATAGATAGATAGATAGATAGATAGATAGATACGGAGTGAGAGAGAGGGAGTGAGAAAGAGGAGAGAGAGAGAGAGGAGAGAGAGAGAGGAGAGAGAGAGGAGAGAGAGAGGGGAGAGAGAGGAGCGAGAGAGGAGCGAGAGGTGAGAGAGGGGAGAGAGATATGTGCTGCAGCCTAGATTGTGATGCCGATTCTAATCATCCTACTTGTTTGCTAATGTTTCCTTGGCATTTGGTTGTGTTTTAGTTGCTGACCTTATTCTTTTCACGATAACAGCTACTTTTCAAATAGGGTGTCACAACTCACGTTTCCCTAAGTCTAATGCTGCTACTGCTGCCGTTGCTGCAAATATTGCTTTTGTCTGTTCTGAATCACTAACAAGTAGTGGCAGTTGTAACTGTTACTGTAATGTAGTACACTGTTAACATGCTATGGTCTTTTTATTGCTGATTTTGACAAAACGTTTAAAATCTGCTGACACCGGTGCATATTTGATATGTGATCCTTTTGTATTACTACTACTACTACTACTACTACTACTACTACTACTACTACTACTACTACTGCCGCCGCTGCCGCTGCTGCTGCTGGTTAAGTCATGAAAAACAAACATTCAATTACATAACGTAAAACGAAAGGCAAATGCAATACTTTGAAATTTAACCATAAATATTTTTTTTTAAAGAAATATAGATTCTTTTACAAACATTCTCACTCTGGTAACTACCAAACCATTTCTTTCGATATGCAGATTGCTCTCTTGTAGTGTATATTCCTTTATGGTGTATGTAACATGAGAACAGGTCATAAAACGAGTCACCTGCGACAGGGATTCGGAAAGAAAATTAATATCGATAACAAAATCAGAGAAACCTTACAAAGTTATGTATCGAAACACTGGAAAAAATAACAGGTGAACGACTTTACTTTATAATCACTACGCTTTTCATATAAAGTCAGTCATCACTCATTTTATGTTGTTTAAATAGAATAATACCTTGTTTAATATTATTCTACGAAAATAATATAAAGTCATTTTTGAGAGTTGTTCTTGCTATTTAACCCTAGGTCAATCGTGATCTAGCAGATTTGTGATAAAATGTAATCCAGCTGTGAGGATCCCATTCACTTTAGGATTTATATGTTTGCGTGTGAGTGTGTGTTGTGTATGCATATGTGTGTGTGTGTGTGTGTGAGAGAGAGAGAGAGAGAGAGGGAGAGAGAGAGAGAGAGAGAGAGAGAAAATTCTCACGGAATATTTATCCAATTTTCCAGCAGTTTCAGCAACGCGATACAAGCCTTTTCATTAGATTGTTATTTTTTCAATGCTTTGTACATACTAGATCATTTCACAAAGCACAGGAAAGTGTGAGCAATCGAACCTCAAAGAGTAATCGAAGAAGAATTTAACCATTATAATTCATTTGGGAAATATTTTTTACTTTTATTCAACTAACCCCAAATCCTCATATTACACTGAAGGGTTAAAAACCAAGTTTCTTCTCCAAACACGAATACTGTCTCTAATACCGAGATAAGCATTGTCATTGAGCGCATTCTTGGTATTCCAGAACACCTGTGATCGACTGGTTCCGCGAAATCGAGAATAAAACAGCTCATAGTTTCACAGAGTTTGAAATAGTGAATTTCTACTCTTTGTATGTCGAAACCTCTTCTTCAAAAGACCCTACATTTCCGTAAGCAATTTACTAGTAAAATGAGGGATGATGACAAAATCGCCATCAATGCCAGAAAATCAATTCAGGTTCACGAGAAACAAAAGTTTTAAAGATGCAGCTACGCATGCACCTGAAACTCTAGCATCCCTATTATTTTCTATTCTTGAACGGAATTTGTTAAATAAGAAACAAATGTAAAAATAAAATTTCAAAATAAAATAAAAGCTGCTTCTGGTAAAGACCCAGTCACTCCAGTGTCGTTTTCTGTTTGCATGTCAGTTTATAGAGACGAACGATGGAGTAAAACCTTTGAATAAGAAGGTACAGAGAGAGAAAGGAAGAGAGAGAGAGAGAGATGATGGTTGAGCTGGCGATGGTAGAGATCGAGGTGGTAGTAGTGGAGATGAACGTGGTGTCGGTGGTGAGCGAATAGTGAAAAGTGCAGTTTAAAATTCAATTAATATCTTTTATATCACCTATCACTTAACGCATGCGCATAAGTTCATTTCCGTAAACCATTCACACTTATTCACGTGGCAGATATGTCCAATTTAACTAAAGTTGGTATCATATGTACGATGATATTTATTTTGTTAATGGGGAAAATAGAAAAATAAGAGCGAATATTTATTTTATGTATGATGGGTATCAAGACTATGGAACTGTGCATAAAGCATGTTAAGTTTATATATATAAAGTGCATTAACTAATCATTGCATTCCAATTTCTTTCAATGAGTAGTAGATGAACGGCTATCATTCCATACCGACATAACATAGACTACGCTTTCAGAATATTGGAATAAAGTTTTCAGACATGCGATGGTGGAGGGACAAACACAGACACAAAAACACACAAGCACACATACAGACACACATATATATATATATATATATATATATACATATATACGACGGGCTTCTTTCAGTTTCCGTCTACCAAATCCACTCACGAGGCTTTGGTCGGCCCGAGATTATAGTACAAGACACTTGCCCAAGGTGCCACGCAGTTGAACTGAACCCGGTACCATGTGGTTGGTAGGCAAGCTACTTACCACACAACCACATACATATATATATAACATATATATATATGTATGTGTGTGTGTGTGTGTGTGTGTGTGTGTGTGTGTGTGTGTGTGTGTGTGTGTGTGTGTGTGTGTGTGCATGTGTGCATCGCAAATGTGAAGGGGATATTAAATTATTTTGTTTAAAATAAATTAGTCATGGAAACGTGATGAGGTGGTTACAGTTGGAATGTTTTTGGTCTCACAGTCACAGCTGATTTAGATTTAAACATCAAAACAATAATAATGTATTCTAAATTTCACTTGACTGAAAGATAATTTTGATATTTTCTGTCAAAGAACCGTTCCTAGTGCAAATTATAAACCATTCTAATCAATGCAACTGGATCTCCTCTTAAAAACCAACAGCAGTGTTGACTTCCAAAAACTATTCGCAGGAAATCGAATAGATTACTTAGCGTGATATTTATCGAAATAGAAATAACATGTTTCTCAATAATATTTATTCACCGGTGAAAATCATTTGCTTTTTGACTGCTCTCATAATTCTTGAAGGAACCTGTGGCTTTTCTACTGCTTTTATTTAGTTCTTTCTATTGCTTTTGATATTTCATGGATTTTCTTTTTCTGTTTTAAAAGGAAATGGTATTTAGCACTAGCATTAATCGTAGTATTCATGGGTTTATCCCAGAGGAAATGATTGTTCACTTTGACTTATAATTCATAACTTTAGCGTCGCATATTCTCCACTTAGCATATTTCAAAACCATTTATAAAATGTTGTAAAATGCTTTATACTATGTCCTAAACCATATTACTTAAACAGTTAAAATTGTATGATTTTTACCCTATATAATACTTGCTGCGACGATGTGGCGGAAACTATTTCCTATATCTAATGACATTAGTGTACTAATAGCAACATTTAAATATTGATTCAATTGACAGCATTCGGTTTTCTAGTAAAACATAAATGTTACAGTTCGCTAATCCTAGTGATGCTTTTTATCATCTGTCACGAATCTGAAGGTTCTTCTTAGTTTGTCAGTTTGATGGTGAAAAACAAATTTTATTAATTTTATAAAATCTCTTTCAAATACAATTATTATATCTATGCAGAGCATTAGATAATTTAATTCCTTATATTTAACTTAATCTACGTCAATCTACGGCAGAATCATTTCAGCTTCAATCAAAATTCGTTCACTTTTTGTTTTGGTTCTTTATATTCTGAGTTCAGTTCTTACCAATTGCAAGTTTGTCTTTTAGTGTCGATATAATAAAGAACTAATCCAATACTAGAACCGATGTTATACTACCGCCACTCTCATCGAAA
>NC_142931.1:35514960-35519960 GCF_046866305.1 Octopus bimaculoides
TTCATAAACATCAGCCTCTCAAAGTTACCATCGAATTGAGTGGCTCTCTTGGCTCCCAAAATATCTTTGCTTATAGAAAATAGGCGCTCAACTACAGCACTGGATGAGATAGTGGTGTTATTCTTGGTGAGCAGGTCGATCAAGAGCTGGTGACCCAAAAAGGCGACTTCAGTCAGGAATTCCTTCGAGACGGTATCCAGTCATGTCTTCACAATGTTCTGCTCTTTGAATTTCAGGGATCAGTGGTTCCCTGAAGAAATCATCTTCCTCATATTCATTGCTAGTGGTGCTGCTGTCTTCCTCGTTGGTCTCCATTAGGGCTGTCTCTACGACGGTCTCTATGGTGTCCGTTACTCTGAAAACCTGGGTGTTATTATACTGCTCTAGCAAGAAAAGGCAAAACCTGAGATGGAAGGCAGTGTCCAGCTGGCTCTCCAGGTCACTTAGGAGGCGCACAAACCTTTTATGTCCGCCAGTATGACGATTACTAGAAGACTTCAGTTTGAGAGATCTTTTAACTTAAACTCATTCAACTTCAGTTGGCAGAAGGCTCCCGAGTTAGGCCTGGTCCTCCCTCTGGATTTTATCCAAGCCTTTAGCAAATTAGACGTTACCTGAGCGTACTCCACCAGGAAGCTGAAATCAGAATCAGCGAAGGTCTATGAAGCCGAAGTACTAGTAAACCCTAGCAATATAACCGGTAGAAACAGTAGCAGCCGTAAACACGAGAACAAGACCAGCAACATCGCCACCATCGCCACATTTAACAACACTAGCAACAACAGCAATAACAGCACCATCGGCAGCATTGACAGTTCCCCCGACAGCAACAACAGTAACAACAGCAGCAGCATGGCCATCAGCACCAGCATTACGAAAAAACGTCCATAACGTCCACAGTAGCAGACCTGACAAGCCCTATAGTAGCAGCAGCAGTTCCAGTTCTACTGCCAGCTATACTGACCGCTTTGGAGGAAGCTGAAGAACCTATACTGGAACGTAACCTGGAAAAAGCCTCACCCGTCACCAGTGTAGGCTGCAGCGAAATTTTGGCTAACGAAATGAAACCACTAATTCGAACCAAACGTCGAAGTCTATTGTCAAAGCAAGTGTTATATTTGTAGACCAGCGCACGCCCACATACGGCTCCCCACATACGGACCACGCCGTTGAAAATCATTGACAAATTGGGTTTTAAGTTGCTGGAACATACTGCATAGAGTTTAGCTGTCACTCTGATCTACTTTCACCTCTTTGGACAATTCAGACTTTCTTTACGACGTCATCGATTAGCTACAGGCAAGGAAGAGCAGTATGTGTATGTGTGTGTGTAAGGAGATAGAACAACCAAGGAAAACATTATATATGTTATATGTATACATATGTTCACATTCGCACACGCACTCACATACGTATACGCATATGTGTGTGTATGTGGGTGCGTGTGTGCGTGTCTGTGTTTGTATGGGTGTGTGTTCATATGGATTGTGAGCCAACAAAATCATTTTTTGTCGTTTGTATAGTGATCAATTAAAGGACTACGAGTACTACCGGGTTTGCTGCCGAAGAATGAGGGTACCCATGAACAAAACGCGGGTACTTGTTCACTCACAAGGGAATAGAAATTGTAAAATTATATGATGAAATTTTTTAAAATGAAACCTGCGAAATTAATCGGTGCAGAAACGCGTCACTATTCCAAAAGAGAATTCCATACAAATGTTGCCACACTGAATAGTGATGATTGATTTGTGATTGAAATATAATATAAAGCAATATTATTCTGCACGTCTCATTATTGTTGAAATAAATTGTTATTAGATCAGTCTCGTGTGAGGGTGATTTGAAATGCGAGTGTGATTTTATTCATTTTATCAGACAAGCTCAAACGCAAAATCGAGCTCTGCAAGACGAAGTAATAAATTCCGTTAATTGCATGACACTACAGCTGCTAAGTGCATTGTTCTATTCCAACCCTGTGATCGTAATTACAACTAAGAGGAGTGGGCTTTGGGGAGTTAAGTGTCCAGCTCAAGCAATCATTGTAATCATCATTAGTGATTCCATATATTAATTTGTCCATCAGTAAAATTCTCTAGTCATTGCCCAACTAGTTTGTATTTGGCATCCATTTTATTTATTTATTCATTTATTTTGGTCTATAGACTTCTAAAAGAATTGTGACATCACTGAAATTTAGTTAAATTGGTTGGTGCATCAGTTGAAAATAGCTGAGTCACAAATTATATCTTTAAATAAAATGTTTCTATGGCCGTGTCAGAGATCATTGGTTTAACTCCCAATATTTAATTGTAATTTGAAATTATTACAGAATGCAACTAAGTAAGAAAGAGTATGATTATCTTCACTGAAAAGTCATCAAATACATCTCCCTTCGTGACAAGCTGTTATCAAACATGCCTTCACTAATATGATCATTGACTTTAATTAGAGAAGGATTTTGATGGAATTTATAACATTAGAACAGAATTGGGTTCTTACAAATATCACTTACATGCATACATACATGCCTGTATACATATACCCAGACATACAGATATGTATGTATGTGTATGTATGTCACTGTATTTTTGTTTGTTTATTCGTGTGTATGCATGTATTCTTTTATTTGTTTCAGTCAAACATATAGGCCCTAAGACTTATTGTTCGTAAGCCTAGTACTTATTCTATCGGTCTCTTTTGCCGAACCGCTACGTAACAGGGATGTAAACACACCAACATTGGTTGTGAAGCGATGGTGGAGGGACAAACACAGACACAGACACACACACACACACACAGATATGTATATACGACAGGCTTTTTTCAGTTTCCGTCTACCAAATCCACTTGCAAGGCTGTGGTCGGCCAGAGGCTATAGTAGCCCAAGGTGCCACACAGTAGGACTGAACCCGGAACCATGTGCTTGTTAAGCAAAGTACCTACGACAAAACTAGTTTGTGCAGATTTGTATGTTGTATGTTCTATATATGTATTCTCATGCATATAGTTGCATATCTAGACATGTTCATATATATTTAAATGATAAACTTCTGCAAAGTTTTACAGATTTATACAGTTCCAGTGGAATGTTGGTGTGTTTACATCCTCGTTACGTAGCGGTTCAGCATAAAAGACCGATAGAATAAGTACTAGGGTTACGAAGAATAAGTCTTAGGGCCTATATATTCAACTGGAACAAATGAAAGAATACAAGCATACAAACGAATAAACAAACAAAAATACCCTGTTGTTGCTGTTGAAAAGTCATCACTGGAACTTTAGCAAGTTGAATGGCTTCTAGTATCCATGAGTGGGGAACAGAGTCAAAGGCATTCTTACAGTCTCATATTGAAACTAGGCTCCTCCTATGCTCTCGCACATATGACATTAGAGTTTTGTTGAATAAAAATTGCTCAGCACATCCCCAGACTCGCTTCTTCTCATCTGCTTGTTCTGCTGTGACGATGTTATGGTCCTGAAGGAAGAGGTTTAAGCATGCTGCATATATTTTATACATTAAGTTCTGGCATGCGATTGAACGCTACGTTTTTACCAGGTGGGTGGTTCTGCATTTGGGGATCAATTTTGTCTCTGTCAGAGCTAACCAGTGTTGTATTCTTCTGTTCCCATTGAGAGGTTGCTGCGACACCTTGATAAGATACGGTGTGTAGAAGGTTAGTTTCTTGTAACAATGTCGAACAAACAAGTCTCTTCCAGCTGCTTTTCCATTCTGGAGTTTCTGGATCACAGTTGCAAGAGTTTCACCATCAATGCTGCATGTTTTGGGTGTAACACAGGAGCAACAACTTCTTCCAGTCACAGAGCATCTTGGTTAAACTCCTCTTCACTCCAGATTTACCTCCAGAAGGAGAATATATCTTCGCGTGAAAGAGCTTCTGTGATGTTCACTGCCCTTCCTCTCTTGTCTCTGTATACTGCTGCCTGTTTCTTGCTCTTCTGTCGCTTATTCTCTTGTAATGTCGGAGTTTTTCACTGACAGCTTTTAAATCCTGGTTGAGGGTAATCAGGTTGCAAGTGAGTGTCCTTTGTTTTTTGTTTTTTTTTGGTGCCTCCAAATATCATTTCTATCTCATTCTTTACTTTCTGTTGGTGGGGCGTATAATGAATTTTTCTTTACACGCAATAAGCATTACATGACAGACGATCTTCGTAAACGAAGACAGGTGGCGTAAACAACAAACAGATGTATTAGTAAAATGCTCGGGAGTGATAAAAGTCTTTAATGTTTCGAGCCTACGCTCTTCCACAGAAAGGAACACAGAAAGAAACAAGGAGAGTAAAAGGTGAGAACAAAAGAAGAATGTGTTGTGGCTAGCAATCTATCTGGAAAAGAAGATATAAGGTTTGCCAGGTTTTTGTCTCTCTCACCAAGGTCATCAGCTGTCGAACGCCGACGAAGGGAAATAACCCTGAAATCCGGATACGTTCGTGCTGCTGGTCGAGGTGAGAGGGATAACTCCCTTGGCAAACAGGACACAGTCGTGTGTCGATAAGCCAGCTGGAGGAGATGTCCTCCTGGAGCTAAAAGCAACAGTAACATCCACCCCTAGGGGTCAGCCACACTTAAGTGGCAATATACTACACTTTATCGTGCAGTTACTGTTAATACTTCATTTAGAGAATTAACATTGCTTGTTTTCACCTTTTCAATATCAGTGAAGAATTTCACTGGAAAAGAAGATATAAGGTTTGCCAGGTTTTTGTCTCTCTCACCAAGGTCATCAGCTGTCGAACGCCGACGAACGGAAATAACCCTGAAATCCGGATACATTCGTGCTGCTGGTCGAGGTGAGAGGGATAACTCCCTTGGCAAACAGGACACAGTCGTGTGTCGATAAGCCAGCTGGAGGAGATGTCCTCCTGGAGCTAAAAGCAACAGTAACATCCACCCCTAGGGGTCAGCCACACTTAAGTGGCAATATACTACACTTTATCGTGCAGTTACTGTTAATACTTCATTTAGAGAATTAACATTG
>NC_142931.1:35522460-35559960 GCF_046866305.1 Octopus bimaculoides
CATCTTTATCTTGGGATATTCTCATCTTGCTAACATTCAGACGCCGCTGCGATACACCGTTCGTGTTCGTTTAACATCACATCTTAACAGTTCATGAAATTTTATATTCAATATATTTTCCTTGAGTGTGCGTAGTGGTCGTTTATTTTATTTATTTATTTATTTTTGTTCTGTAAAAACACACTCAAAAAATTCTGTAACATGGTAATATATTTTACCATAGATGATGATAAACGAAGTTACTGAATTTTACGATTGTCCAGATCTTTTATGTTGCTGAAAGTAAGTAATGCTAGTTATGTTAGATGTCGCTCACTTACGTGTGTAAGCCTCTTGCTCCAGCATGGCTGCAGTCAAACGATTGAAACATGTAAAAGAATAAAATAATAAAATAATAGCTTACTATGTGCAAAATTGTTGCCTATCAATAGTTATCCACCAACTAGCATATGCACAGTGATAAGATGTGTTAAGGTTTGATAGAAGCAGTCTCGTGAGTGTGAAATGATTTTAGAAGCTCATCATAAAATAAGACTTGGTGAATAGAATGAGAAAATCATAACCATTGCAGTTTCTGATAAAACACATCGAAACACATCTGTTTCCTCCTTCTCCACTGACGCTGAACTACCAGACTCCGTAGATACATCAATGCCTCCTTCGATTAAAATTCAAACCCTACAGAATAACCTAGAATAAGAAAAAAGGAACCCAATATCATATCACTTCTTGCAGAAAGTAATAATCATTTCGACTATGGGCACAATGCCAGCAATTTGGCGGATTTACAAAAGGATAAGATTGAATCATCTTCTCACCATCGAAGACAGAACAGCAAATTCCCGTATTAAACGAAATAGAAAACTTCGTAAACGCTCGATACATCTCTGCAAGTGAAGGATTATGGAAGTTGTATGGATTTTTCATACACCAAAAGCATCCTATAATCAAAAAGCTATCGTGTCATTTACTTGATGAGCAGACTGTACGATTCGACTCGACTTCTGTCGCTGCGGCTGTGAAACGCAGATCACTGATAACTAAACTGACAGCTTATTTTCAAACAAACAAACACGACGAAAAAGCCCGACAGATTTTAAACCAAGATCTTCTTAAATATAACACCTGGAACAATAAAACCAAGTGGTGGCAAAAGCGAAAACGAGGTACAACAAATGATAATGCTGACGTCAAACTGATACTATCGGACGAATACCAACCATGCCATATAGTGCTCATCTATCAGAACTGTTTAACATTTGGATACTCCTTGACCATGTATTAAAGGTGCAACTAGCCGTGGAGGAAAATATATGTTCAATATTTCAGGAGGCATGCACGAAACCTAGACTGATATCGGACGACCAAGAAATACGCCCTGCGATGCAGAAAACTGCTAGTATTCGCGTCGGGAATTCTCTGCGCGTCTTCTTCGCCATCATGTCAATTTACTGCCGGCCACCTGGTCCAGTGAACTTTTGGGAGGAGTGGAAAACTGAACTAAGACGAGACGTCATGCAAAGAAGCAATATTAAAGATCTTACCTCTCGCATTGGAAATGAAATAGTGAATCGTCTGCAGGAACGAATGCAAAGGGATGAACTTGAACTCGTTCGAGATTTCCAGCTGCCTCAACCTGAATATAACGAAACCAGTCAACTACTGCCAAAAATTATCGCAGAAAAATGTAACTATGACACAGAGTGTCTTCGAATAATGTTTACTGATGTCTACAATACTCTAAATACTGACCAAAAGCACAACTTTGATACGGTTGTAAAATATGTTTTACAATAACAAGAAAACAAGGTTTTCGCCTTGAGCGCGAGTGGTGGAACTGGTAAAGCATATTTATCAATGCCACCATAGAATTTCTACGTTTGGAGAAAAATCGTACTTACCACCGCTCTATCTGGCATTGCGGAAACATGGCTGCACAATAACCGGACATTTCATTCACTGTTCAAAATACCTGAGTCCTACTGTAATGTGTCAATTCAGGATGCACCTTCAGAATGACCAATCTAATAATTGTTGATGATGTCAGCCAAAGTAACAAGCTCATATACGAATGCTTGGATCGTTACCTGCGTGATATCAGAGCGAACGAATACCTGTTTGGAGGAGTGTATGTTCTTTTTGAAGGTGACTGGAAGCAGATTATACCTGTTGTTAAACGTGGTAGTCGAGCCCAAATGGTGGTGGAGAACACT
This sequence comes from Octopus bimaculoides, assembly GCF_046866305.1. Lineage (NCBI taxonomy): Eukaryota > Metazoa > Mollusca > Cephalopoda > Octopoda > Octopodidae > Octopus > Octopus bimaculoides. Next base: position 35,524,674 of record NC_142931.1, read on the forward strand.
CCGCTCTAATGTGACCTTTCAGGCCACATTTATAACACGGAATCCTCCTTTCCACTCTAACCTTTAAAGTCGACTCTCCCACTGTGATACTTTCGACCATTCAAAGGTTTGAATTTTCAACGCCTGTGGGGAAACTGGTGGCCTGCAGGACCAGCACTGTTTCCTCAATTCCTAGCAGTATAGCAGCCACCAGCCAAGCTACATCGACTTCTGATGGTATATCCTCCACCCTAACCCTGGACGCAAGTCTCCCAAGGTAAACGGGCAGAAGGACAACCTCATTCGTTTCCAGTGATGTTGCTGAATGCAGCCTGGTGGTAACTACGTTTCCAAACCGCACCTCCTCCTTTCCAAATTTCTTTCCTCTGGCAAGGTACAAACTCCCTTGCCAGATTGGTCTCAACGCCTTTTCTATTTATATCGTCGACATATTTTCTATTTTTCTGGATTCCATTGAGTAAGTTCTATAAATTACTGTTCTTTACGCAACTTCTTTCAAAACGTATTTGAGGGGAACACCTTCACCTCGTTCTCCTCCATTTTAAGCATTCCTTTAAACTTGTCTAAGTCCTTCAACCTTATTTCCTTTCACTTACCATCCGTCGCTGCAGCATAGCTTCTTTCTTCCAAATCCCTGTCTCTATTCTTCAAGCACTCTTCCATCTTATCCTCTGATGACACATATTCCGAGGAAGAGCAGGCTTCAATGCTCGAAACAAGCCTTCACTTTTTGTTCGACATCCCTCCATCACAAGAGAAAAAACGTCGCACAGCCAATAAACACCCCGTCTCGTACAAAACCAACAAACTAAATGAATCCAGAGAAAAGAAGCAAGCTTCTTACCACACAGCCAAATAGATAGATAGATAGATAGATACATTTCTTTTATTAGCCACACAGGGCTCAACGAAGATGGGACAAATACAATGTAGAGCTTTTCTTTTTGGGAGGGGGAAGGAAGGACAAAAAAAAAAAAAAAAAAAAAAAAAAAAAAAAAAAAATAAAAAATTGGTGGTGTCGATCAAAAGGGATCGTAGGAAGGGAAAAAGGGGCAGTTCGATCAAAAGGGATCGAAAAAAAAGAAAAGGAAAGGCCGATCAATAGGGATCGTGTATCACACAGTAATGTTCTCGTGTAAAAAGAGGGGAGGACAGTTTAGGTTTAGCCGTGGAAGGAAAAGCCCACGGAAAAGACCACGGTAACCTTGGTCAATATTCTCATTGAAGAAACTATAACAGTAAGTGACTCTCTTTTGCCTTTTTGTTTTATTTTTTTTTCTTGTTCATAGGGTTATGCTCAAGATGGCTCCGTCGTTCACACGTGCCATCCTTGCTACATTCACCCATCTTTTTTTGAAGCATTCACTAGACAAGACTTCCCTTTCTACTCTCAACTTCCTCTTCAGGTGATACTTGAAGAAGTTGATGAGAGATTGCCCAGAGAGGAAAGTCTTTGTCTCTAGACCTTTCAGACGCGTCCACCATACACATTCTTTCGCCATAGCCACAAGTACGATGAAAATAGCTCTTCCTTCCCGTTTAAAGGAAGGAGGCGCGACAATATTCACGATAGACTCGGCTGATAGACCGACAAGTCCCACACGCGATAGCAGTTGTTCGACGTAAGCCCACAGCTCGGAAATGGTGGGACACTGTACGAGTGCGTGCAGAACGGTTTCGTCGCTCTGCCGGCATCTCGGACAGGTCGGCCCCGTGTTTCTCGAGCCATGCCTGTAGAGCTTATCCCGAACGGGTAGTGCTTCTCGATAGCACTGCCAGGCCAGGGATCTCTGGAAGTTGTCCATAGGTCCCGGCCCGAAGGTCGTCTTAAACAGGCGGGTCAGGTATTCCTCGTCGACGCCCAGGTTCGCCCCGAGATCGTCGTCGTACCTTCCCTCCACTAATCCACTATAGAATGCGTTAGTTGTGATGCAGTCGCTCAAGGTTGACCCGGGTTGTTGGAGTTGCCGAAGAGCAGCGCGACACTCGCGGTGCCATTCGCCCTTCCTCGGCCTCTTCTTGATCCATGACTGCAGTTCGGTCATGGAGACGAGCTGCGGGAAAGCGCGCCGCACAAACGGTGACCACACCTGTTCACCGCTGTCTACGTAGAGCCGGAGATGTCGCAGTCTCAGCGCGTGTCTGCGCATCATCAACCACGGCATGCCCAGTCCTCCTTTTAACGGGTGTTGGCAGCAAACGGATCGCCTAACCATCGGAACGCTTCCTTTCCACAAGAAGCGGAAGAGGATGCGCTCCAGTTTGGTGATGGTAGGGTCGGGACAAGGAACGACGGTCAGGCGGTAGTAGATGACGGACGCGATGTACGTGTTCGCCACCTCCGCCCGACCTTTCAGGGAAAGCTTCCTCTCGGCCCATTGCCGGGCTAGAGTGGCCACCCTTCTCGTTATCTCGTCCCAGTTCTTCTCCGTTTGGAGGTCTGGACCAAACCAGACCCCGAGCATCTCAACCGGACCGTCAGTCCAACGTCCCACGACGGAGGCGCTACTTGACGGCATGGGGTTGCTTCTCCAGGTGCCGAGCCGCAAGCCCACTGACTTATCCCGGTTGATTTTCGCTCCCGTTACCGCTTCGTAGTCTCTCAGTGTCTCGCCGACAAGCTCGATGTGCTTTTGGCTAGACACTATGACGGTGACGTCGTCCGCGTATGCCGACACGCTCGTCCCGCATCCCAACTCTCGCGGGATGCCCCTCAGCGTCGCCAGCTTCCGCAGTAGTGGCTCGAGAGTCAACACGTACAGAAGCGACGAGAGGGGGCATCCCTGACGGACCGAACGTGCAATGTCGAAGGGTCTTGATAGATGCCCATTGACGCGAACTACCGAACGGATGCCTCTGTACAAGGCAGCCATCCAGCCGCGGAAAATGGGACCGAAGCCGGCTACTATGAGGACAGCCTCCAAGTATTGATGGTCTACCCTATCGAAAGCTTTCGATTGATCTAAATTGATCAGGGCCCCACCCATGCCAGGTTCCTTAACTACCCTCTCTATGATGTAGCGCATCAGATGGAGGTTGTCATGGATGCTCCTGCCCGGCACCGCGCACGTTTGCGCCTTGCCGATCAGTTTCTCGATGACAAGCGCCAACCGCTTGGCTAACACATTGGCCAAAATTTTCAAGTCTGCATTGAGCAGAGTGATGGGCCTAAAGTTATCTATGACGTCCCCCTTGTTTGGATCTTTCTTCAGCAGCGTTACGGCTCCTCGACTCACAAAACCGGGAATGCTCCCGTTTTGCTGCCAGTTGCAGTACACCGCCACCAAGACGTCTCCAAACAAGTCTGGCTTACAGTTGTAAAGCTCGTAGGGCAGACCATCCAAACCCGGAGATTTGTCCCTCGAGCATCCCGCCATCGCGTCCCTCACTTCCGCCGCCGTGATGGCACCTTCGCAGCACTCCGCCTCTCTTGCCGAGAGTCGTGGCAGGCTGTGCAGGTAGGCACTGAAGTCCACCCTGCGTTCTCGCTCGCCATTCGTCCCAAACAGTCGAGCAAAGTGCCGCTGAAAGGCCTCACACATTTTGCTTGGCTCGAGCAGTTCGCGCCCCTGTTCGTCCACCAGAGACCGAATGGTGGCTTTGTTGCCCTGTTGCGCCTCCGCCACCCGGGCCTCTCGTGCGGCTCCAACACCTTCGTTTCTTAGAGCACGCATCCTAGCCCTGACAACGCACCCTTCGTGTTTGGCGTTGAAGTGTTGGTCAAGGGCCAACCTCGCCGCCAAAACGTCGGATGCGATGCCACTTCTAATTGCCTCTTCTAGCTTCTTAACTAGTTCACCCTCTACTCTGTTTCTGTCTATGGCTAGTGCTTTGCTATACCTAACCGCTTCTGCTTTTATTGCTCTCTTGAGGGCAAACCACCATTTGTTATTGATGATGGCTCCTGTCAAAGCCCTCTTTACTAACGTGCTAATCCGGTCTCTGAAAACTGGTCTCGACGGGAAAGACGCGTTTAGTTTCCAGTAACCGGAGCCCTGCCTATGTGTCTTATCTAAGTCTAGCGTACACGTCACAAGTTTGTGATCCGTGTAGCTGACTATGTGAAATTGTGGACACCCTATGCTATCTCTATCTACTCTCCTACACAGTATTCTATCTAGATACGATCTCGACGACCCGATGCGGTTTGTCCATGTCCACATTGGCGCATTCGGGTAATCGAGTCGGTACCTGTCAGACAGTTGAAAGCGTCTGAGCAGGTCTTTGAGGCATTTGCATCCCCGTCTATTCCTATCTCTGCCAACATAGTCTAGATGCGTGTCCAAGGTAGCATTCCAATCCCCCACTAAAAGTAAAGGACGAGACGTTCCTAGGAATACTTCTAGACGTCGAAAGAAATCCGGCCTACCTGTTAAAGGTGGTGCGTATACTGATATGAGTCGAAAAGCACACCTATCGCTGCCATCGACATCCAGAACAACCAATCTACCCTCCGGGTCTATGAATACTGTCTTTACTTCGAGATCCAGACTCTTGCGAAAGAGTACCGCCGTGCCACTACCGCCCATTCTCGGCAGACAGGGAGAAAAATAAATGTTAAACTGTCTGCCAAACATGGACGATAGGGCCCGCGTATCATGGAGTCTGGTCTCGCTTATGGCTATGATTTCTAGTTTATGTGACTTTATGTCATTTAGGAGGTACCCTTGTTTCCAAGGGGACCCCAAGCCACGCGCATTTACACAACCAATCTTGAGCATCATTTTGATTTGAGTGTTAAAGTTTTATAAAGAGAGTCACTTACCGTTTGAGAGTTTTTGTGTCTCCTCCTTCGGGTTTTCTTCGAGGAGATCACTATATAGTTTTTTCGCCAGGTATTTTTGGCATTTGCCAACTGCCTTTGGAAAAATAGATTTTAGTGTGTGGTGCAGGGTTGGTGTTATGTGTAGTATTTTGATGTGTTCTGGCGGTGTTGTGTATGGGTGGTTGCTGGTTTTTATGTCTTCGTTTGTTATGTTTGTTTTTGTGTTGATGTATTCCATCAACTCTGAGTTTTTTGTGTTGATGGCAGTGAGCATTGTGTGTGTACTTGCTTTTGGGGTTTTGTTGCTTGTGTTGTAGTTGTGTGTGCTTGTGTTGGTGTCTGGAGTGTTTTCGGGAGTTGTGTATCTCCCTGCTTTGTTTGTGTTTGCTTTTCTTTTCTTGCTCCTCTTCCTCCTTCCTTTCTGGGCTATTTGCCATTCCTCATTACTTTCATCTTCCGACGAAGGTTCTGAGGAATCGGAAGGGGGTAGGGGCAAAGTGTGAGCGTCTGTGTGTGCTTGTGTGAGTGGTTGTGTTGCTGTTTTTGTTGGTGCTGATGGCTTGTTATTTGTGTGAGGTGTGTGTGATGTGGGGGAGGGGGAAACAGTCTTGGAATTTTCTTTCTTTTCCCCTGCTTCCTCACTTGTTGTTTTTGCAGATGCTGTTGTCTTCTCAGTTGCCAGTGTTGCTTGTGTTTCTCTTGTTTTGATTGTTGATGGTGGTGTTGGTAGTAGGGTAGATAGATAGATAGATAGATAGATAGATAGATAAATAGATAGATAGATAGATAGATAGATAGATAGATAGATAGATAGATAGATAGATAGATAGATAGATAATTCTTCCCACTACCACCATCATTGAATGCTTCATTACAGCTATGCATTGTACAGCTTAAAATATAGTATTAGAATTTCCGAGTTTTTACCACCAATGAAAGCTACAAATATTTTAAGCTTTATGTACACATCTTCAATATATTCCATAACACTTCCATTTCTTAGCTTATAAGTGCTTAGATAATTTCGAATATATAAGGATGATACAGATTCATGACGTTATGAGTTGTTGTATTTTTAGTTCCTCTTTGCTTTTCATGTTTGGAAGCATTCATTATATTTGAAGTCTACAAAGAGGAGATTAATGACAATATTGTGTATAAGATGTCATTAAAATGAGACTTGGCAATCCATGAGAGGTACTTAAAGGACAATCTCATTAAGAGAACATACTTACTGAATAGTATGTTGCATCCACTAAATGAGAAGTTGATTTACTAAAATAAACATACGACGACAGAACGAAGATAAACAGAAATTAAAAGATGAATATAGAGAAATAAATGTGGAGAATGAATTACAATGTTATCATTCTAGTAATAAGACAAACATTTGTAGCAATAGTACTAACAACATCACAACTATTACCAATACCAAGAATAATAATACGGAAAATATTACTAAGTCTGTCGTTGTAGCCATAATGGCGCTAATAAAGACAATGAAGATAGAGAAACATATGTTTGAAAGGAAAAAGAAGACGTAAACAAACGCAAGACGTAGAGGTTAAAGAAGAATACACCAGTTCAAAGAGAAACTTATTGAGGCTATAATTGCCTAGAACAAGTGGCATGTTGAGATTTAGAACGAAGTAATCAAAATAGCTAGAAATATTCTGTAGGAGATTGTCTCGTTAGGTTAAAGATGTACACACGAATATACAATTAGACTCGTCTCTCCCTCGCTCTTATTCTCTCTCACTTTCATTCTCTTTCGTTCTGTCTTTCTCACTTTCTTTTCTCTCTTTCTCTCGCTCTCCCTCTCTCCCTCTCTCTTTAAACCACACGTACAAGCAAATATATGCAAGTGTATATCGTTTCTGATAATGTGAAAGATAGGATTATGAGAAATATGTTACTAAACTATTATTACCAGTTTTGCATGGTCCTTGTACACAGAGAAATGCTTTTCTTTCCCCAAAATATCTTTTACAGATGAGGGGCTAAACCACTACGCCTGTGGGAGGCAACAAGATGCAGAGGCAGTCAAGAATCAGACTTACAAAATTTAAAATCTGAAAAATCACTCACACAAATTGTACTGGTTCCAGGGCTCTCGCAAATTGATGATTTTATATGTTTATGAAAACGATTAAGGAAAACCTTGAGTATAAATATAGTAGCTCAATGAGGAATTGTGTCTCGTACCTCAGCTTTAGAAACTAGGGAGCTTGTTTGAAAAGTAAAACTATTATAACAAAACTAAAATGATTATGACATTTGAAATAGAAACTTATCTTATTGCATGTACAGAAAACTGAAATAACAAATGATTGAAATGAAACTGTTTAGAAGTCTTCCAAATACAATATATATATTTCAAAACCAATTGCATGCGTACGAATGCAAAATTATTCTTTAAAAGTAAATAAAGGAAAGGGATACCTACCTATTCACCAGGGCAAAGGTTCTCAACGGAGGTCATATAGCCTCCCCGGGGAAGCCATTTGAGATGGGCGTTTTGGAAGAAAGGGGAACTAGGGTGGCGTTAAGAGACATGGGTTGTGCTAGTGGAACGCTGGAAGACGCTCTGCTTTGGTAAGTTTAATTTGAAATTAGCAAGTAGTAGCCATATAATAATAATATATATCTATATTGGTCTGCGACAGTCAGTTTTCAATAAACATGCCATTTTACTTCAAATTTTCATTTCCTCTTTGACGACACCGGGTACCATGTGGAACTGGTGTCGCAAAAATGAAACCCTCAAAACAAAAAACAAAAGTAGAGGAATAGTGACAGACGACTAAAAGAAAAATAAGTAATGAATAAAAGCGAAAAGATGAATGCGTGTGTATGTGTGCAAATATATAATGAATGGTGGTCAGAATTTTGGATCAAACTGGCTTTTAGGAGTGGCTAATAGGTATATATTAGTGTATGTGTGTGTGTATTTATGGGTATGTTTGTATGTATATGATTCCGTGTGTTGCCGTTTTGAATTCTTTTCTGTGATTGAACTTAAATTGACTCCTGCCTATTAAAGACCCAACGACACACAGAAACACACACATTTGTTTTAAGTTTTGTACCGATTTGAATTGCGACTGTACATACACCAGATAACGTGGTAAGTGTTTTGTTGTGAAGTTTAAATTTTGAATTTGTTTTAATTAGAAAATTACACCTCAGCTAAAAATTCCACCACGGAAAATCCTACCAGGTAAATTTCACCATTGGTAAATTCCACCACGGTGTATTCCCCCGTGGTAAATTATTATCATTATTATTATTATTATTATTCAGTAATTTTATTTTTATAACGTGCTTCATTTCACTTCTGTGTACCTTGCTTATTATTATTATTATTATTATTATTATTATTATTATTATTATTATTATTATTATCATTATTATTATTATTATCATTATTATTATTATTATTGTTGTTATTATTATCATTATTATTATTATTGTTGTTATTATTATCATTATTATTATTATTGTTGTTGTTGTTATTATCATTATTGTTATAGGGGTTACGATTTTATGGAAATAAAAACAGAATACATAAAAATTATCAAAGTTAATGAATAAAAAATACGTTGAAAACGTTGTCAATGTATTTGAAGATTTGTCTGACGAGTAGACATCACTTCTGAGTTTATCATCTATTTTGAGATTACATACATTGGGATTGCTTAGGGGGCGCGGTCCTCGTCGGCGAAGAGAAAACCCTCATTTTCCTATACAACTCTGGAATGTACGCGATCGCATCTTAAAGGACTTGCCCAAGATCAGATAATTGTTTAGAATGGTCCCACAATGCTTTGCGCTCATCACTAACATCCACACAACCAAATTTGTAGAAACTATGCACTGCCCTCAAAGCTGAGAAAAGATTAAGCCACACCATAATTGCTCACATTCGACGTGGGGACTCAACAACAACAACGGCAACAACAAAGATCTATCAAATTATTGATGCACGGCTGAAGAAGCTAGTTCAGGAATATCAAAATGAAAACCCTTTGCAAATTTTAAGAAGTATTGCACACAATTTGTTTTCAGAAATTTTTGTATGATTAAAAAAAAAATAATTAGACTTTCTTATCCTATCTCTGCTTCACAATGTACTCGCTGTTATTTTTTTAATCCTATTTTTATTATAAAATATGCGCTAAAATGTAATCCTTTCTTTCTTTATCATATTATATTATTTTTGAAATTTTGCGAAGAGTTTTTTTCATAGATTCTTACGCGATGGGAGTATATTAAAGTGATCTCATCACTTTAATGATTATTAATTCAAATAGATTATAAAGATAATTGTTTATCTTACCTTCAGTCTCTCTCTCTTTCTCTCTCTCTTCTTAAGACTCGAGAGACAGACAAATTAAATAACATTGGCATTGAGCAACAATCTAGAGAAACTGACCACGGTGATTATCAGCGGGAGCAGCGATTATTGGAAATTTGGCCATGGGTGGAAGTTACTATGGTAGAATTTACCTATGGTGAAATTTACCAGGTGGGATTTTCCGTCGTGGAATTTACCGTGGTGGAATTAATCTTTTGTGAAGTTAGAATTTCACTGGTTTGGTCAGTGAAATTCACAGAGCCGAACAAAATCAAAAGTATTAATTTTAATCTTAATGATGGAGAGGAGTAAACATATTCCCTTTCCTTAATACTAATAAGAGCATAGCATAAGGGAGATTTGACTGTTATTTCAAGCAAACTGAACAACCACCCAGAGACTACCTCATTGGCTCATTTGTTAGATGTGTATAAGTAAACAAAATCGAAAGGAAAAACAGACACAACCAACCGCATACGCACGCGCACACACACACGCACACACCCACACACACACACACACACACACCCACACACACACACACACACACACACACACAAGAATGGGCGGAATTTTGATGTAAGCTCATGCTAAAACAACTCAACTTTTTTTTATTTTTACGAATGTTTACAAATTTTTTCGTCACTGTTTACAAATATCTTCAAACTTTTTTCTAAATTCATCATAAAGATGTAATTTTTGACACTGAATCTGAATTTGTTATTTATTTATTCCAGAAAATATTTGCAAAAATGTTACAGGTTTTCAAAGATTGATCATTTTCCGAATTTTTAGCCAATCAGAAAACAGCACGTTCGCTTTCTCATCCATCATTAGGGCGGGGCGGGGACCATCGACATGTCAAAACATTAAACTAGCTACGCGAGTAAATCAAATATTTAAAAGCAACGAACAGACCAGCAAGAGTTGCTAGAAATAACAATCAAAATACCTTGTGTAAAACAGACATTTATTGGTTAAAAAATTCAAGAAGGAAAGCTTGCAATACACACTAGGATTTTATAAAATAAATTATCTGTTTCATATCTCCTTCTCTACATAAATTCATAAGTATAAGAGTCAACCATGAGAAGGTACTTTCAATTTGCTGAATGTGAGTCTCATCTGCTATGAAAACAAGCAATTATAGAACAAGTGGTGGTTACTATGCAAACAGAATTCAATACTCGCTTCTGATTGACTAAAATACCCAAATTTTGCAAATTTTAAAGTCTATTAACTTTTTATCATAGATTTGAAGGGAAAATGAATTTCATTTTCATAAATAGGGTACAAAACTTAATCCATATACCAAATTTGGAAAAAATTGGGAAAAATCGTAAACAGTGACAAAGACCACAAACATCCCGATTCTGCCTTCTGCATAATGGATACGATTATGCAAAAAAAAAATCTTGTTTCCACACCACAATTTGTTTTTTTAATTCATGGTTTTAAAATACGGACAGTACAAATCTACCATTCATTCTTCTTTATAATTTCGAAATAATTTTTTAATATTTTAAGGAAGAAAGTCAATCGATAGGCTTCACACTTTTCCACAAAATCCTGGGCTTTATATGTGAAATGCCAGTAACATACTGTATGTTCGGGAACAATATTAGCAGTGAGACAGCCATGCAGTGGTACGACATATCGTCCAAGTAGACAAAAGCTTTCTTTTTAAGAGAAAAAAAGCAAGTTGGAAGCCTACTGGTGTACATTTTATAAATCTCCTTTAGGGACGAACTGTTTTCACAATGAATTCCAATTTAATCGGAATTTACACGATCTGAAGCATATTTGTAGAAAAGAAATATTTAATGTTCAAAAGGTTACGAAGAAGGAACACTTTGGGGAGCAAATATGTAGATATACATAAATATGTATACACACACACACATACACACACACACACACACACACATATATATATATATATATATATATATATATATATATATATATATATATATATATATATATATATATATATATATATATATATATATATATACCAGGATGTATATAAAGATAACTCTGTAAAAATGTGTGTGTATATATATATTTATATGTTTCTGTATGCATCTATACATGTATATGTACAAGTTTCAGAAGATAGAATAACGGAATAAAAATCAGTCATAACTTTTGACTACTGTTTCTGACACACGTATTTATTCAGTTTTGATTTTGAAGTATTTAAAAAAAAATATTTGGAAACTATAGAGAAACAAATGGAAAATTCAGATTGTCCGTATTTTATAACCACGAATTAATAAGAAAAAAATGTGTGTCAATTTTTCTCTCCAGAAGTTCATGGCTTCACAGGAATAAGTGTTGAAACTGTATAAGTATAACCGATTTCAGATATTTTACTTCCATCCAAAAAATGCAGATTTTGTACATCATTTTAAAAGGGGGCTGATTTTGTGACTTCAACTAACTAGATCCAAGTACAGGGAATACCATACTCCGCAATTTGTTACTCATATGAAGTACATAAGTATTTCAACAATTCCTATCAAACACACTCTCATTCATCCCTGGTGACAATAACTTATATGTCAGATTGTTGCACAAGTTCTAACCGTTTTGATAAGGGAAATCGGAAAGATTTGAATTGATTTCATCATTTCATCATTTCGTTGGCATTTACTTGAACCAATAAGCACACTTTCGATAGACAACAAGTTGATCTCAAATTTGTCCCGTTGTGGAAATAAACGTAATTACTAAACTTTCAATTTATTATTTCCTGTTTTTGTTTTGTTTTGCATTTCAATTTATACATTTGTACTCCAGATTGCATACATGTGCATATGTAAAACGAGGTGCTTTATTTTTTTATTATTATCTGCTGATATCAATATAAGTAGTATATTCTTTTCTACTCTAGGTACAAAGCCGAAAGTTTTGGAGAGGGGCCAGTCGATTTCATCGACCCCAGTACGCAACTGGTACTTAATTTATCGACCCCGAAATGAGGAAAGGCAAAGTCGAAATACCGCTCAGAATTTCACCTGGCGTGCTAAAGTGTCTACCAGCTCTCCGCCTTAAAATAAGTAGTATACTGAAAAATTAAAATATTTTCTAGGGGTGCAGTATGTGACTCGAAGGGTCAAATGTTCGGCCAAAATGTGGTGAGAACCTTTACTCTAAGTGATATACTGCTAATAGTAGCGGTTATATTTTGGCTTTCGCATTACATTATTCCTTGCTTTACACACTGAGATAAACTCACATGTATACCATTACTGGCAACAATGCAAAGAAAATGAAAGGAAAATTAATCATTAAGCTTAGAATACAAAACAATCAGTTAACCTAAAATTCGTTACAGAATTTTCGTATGATGCTTTGTGCGCGCACGTGATAGAATATCAATATCATCTGGATCATTCAATCTGCCTGATATACTAGGTATAACTCACCACATTTATCTTAACGATAATTTAGATAACGTAGTGCATGAGACTTCAAAACAGAGTGGAATGTATTTCATAATAGGTTCGATACGTCTTTGGCAGAGGTTACGTAAGAAGAACCCTAGTAACGTCCGCTATGTCAACAAAATATACCTAGGCAACCAAAGGTTCAACGTTAATAAAATATACATTGAGAAGCCCTATAGATATGAGCATGAACACAAACTGAAGAATATTTACCACAGTTTAAACGTTCTTGCTATCACTACGTATCTGAAGCAAAATATATACTGCAAACAACAATAATACCAGCAATAATATGATGTTATGCAATTTTAAATGATTCTGACAAAGGGATTTACAATATCTGAGTAGTAATTATTGTATTTTTCATTTGGTAACTAAAATATATCTCATTATCGATCAATGTGTGTGTTATTTTAAGATGAGCACCAAACCAAGTTCTAATTTTTTAAACCTATACTTAAAGGCTTTCTAGTTTTGACCATCCACGTTTTGTATTCTTGTATGTGTTATGTAGAATCATACTCTCTTATGTGAACCAGGTTCTTTTTCTAAAATGTACTATTTGAGATAAATGTGGCTTGCAACAATATTATGTCATCGTCAGATTCGTTGCATATGTGTACGTTAAATATAATGACGGATAGATCTACTGAGCTAATGTTTAGAATATTCAGCATGTACCATATTCATATTTTAAATTCTCCCGCATAAAGATGTCAGTATCTTCGTTCCATAAATTTATAGATATTGAAGTATAGTATTTTCATTTACTTGTCAAATGATGAGAGCTTTACCAGTTGACAGAATATTTCAAATATTTGATTTAAATGCCAAGTCTGTATTACTAAATTTAGTGATTTACCTTCAAGAATCGTTTGAATGTTCATGATGAAATATTTCATTGGGTAAACATTTAATTATTTCTTTAGATAATCTAACCTCTTGTCAATATACATAGAAGACAGCTGCAATCCAAATCAATTCAAAATAGAGGATTACATATCCAGTAATACGAACCAACCAATCTATCTCAGTTTATGCATATATGCACATAGGCTTATGTGCATACACACACACGCACACACCCACACACAGATATATAAATGTAAGTATATATACATATGTATGTGCCTGTGCGTGCGTGTGTATGTGTGTTTGTGTGGGTGCATATGAATGTATGTATATATGAATATGTTATGAAGTTTTAGCGCTTCTGAAATTGTGCGTATTTGTCTTTGTATATTTGTCCATGTATATATGACGACTATACATTCACACACATCTTGCGAACAAACTGCTTCTCTAACATTTTTGATTGTTTTGTCTTTTAGGAAAATCTATTTGACCAATCAAAGAATTTACAAATGAACCTATTATTAAGAAAGTTTATAACAGTCTCTGTGAACTGCGTCATTATCACAAAATGCACAAGAATGACCACAATAAACTCCAGTCTAAACACACATATCAATATTTCCAGCATTGACAAAAATCAGAAATATATTTCTAAAACGAAAATATAAAATAATATATAACCGAACCGGTCAAACTAATCACTCTTCTTTTTCAAAAATGAACTAAAATTAAATATATGTTCGACAGTTATTGAACATTAGAGTTATTTTAATTTAGCTTGTTGAGCATTGTAACTAATTAGAAGATAAATTGCAATGCAATAAATTTCGCTGTGCTTTGCAATATTTCTAATGGAGAGGAAAAAAAAACGATAAACAATACACCAATAAAACATTAAAGAGTAAAAAAAAAAACATAGTAAAAACGAAATGTCACTTACTAACAAATCTCGAAAAGGTAAGAAATCACAGACACACTTCCGCACCACAACGTACATACAGACAAGGAATAATAACAAACAAATTATGAGATATCAGAAAGAATATAATGCAATGATTATTATGAATACTTCTCGCTGGTTAGTTAAATTTTCAGATTTTGTTCGATATTCTTCCGATAAATTTATTACACGTTTTTATTTGAATACACATTTTCCATTTTAAAATTGATTGTTGCACACTATTCTATACAAAAATATACTACAATTGCTATTCAATTATTGATTAAATGCGAGTACATTCATGCATATCGTTGGAAGCAAACTCATATGTACACGCTCAGAAATAGACGCTTATGAAAAGAAGTGTCTATATATTTATCCCTAACATTTATATGGAAGACGAAATGCCTTAACGATTAAAATACCTCCTCAACCATGCTCGCCTAATCTCAATGCTACTGTGTGACAATTCGTGAATGTTACATTTACCATAACATTGAGTTAAGAATTTGTTAGCAGGAAGACTGTAAATAAGTTCGACAGATGGGCTGCGCTCGCCATTCACAGGGCTGCCTTTGCCACACAGTCATGGGCATACGTGCATATATATGTATGTATACGTTCGTATATGTAAGTATATCGTATGTTGTATATATATATATATATATATATATATATATATATATATATATATATATATATATATATATATATATATATATATATATATATATATATATATATATTTGTATTTATGTGCTTTTCTGAGTATATTCCACTGATGAAAGCAGAGCATTTCTTATGCAGAGCCAGAAGTCCGGGATGTGGAATTATCCAGTAATTTTTGCTAGTTTGTTTTGTCTCTTCACCTTCTCTACTGGTGCTATATGAACATTTAATGCGGTTTTAGAGCGGTTTTAGACCTATTTCCAGCGTGGTGGTATCTCTTAAATACCCGAAATTATAATTTTTAATAATTATTTCCTTTGATGGTTTTTATTCCCATGCAGACCATCTGATAAAATCGGTATTTAAATATCGATCTTATCGCTATTTATATAAATTTATATATATATATATATATATATATATATATATATATATATATATATATATATATATATATATATATATATATATATATATATATATGTATATGTATATGTATATATATATATATATATAAATATATGTATATATATATATATATATATATATATATATATATATATATACATATATATATATATATATATATATATATATATATATATATATATATATATATATATATATATATATATATATATATATATATATATATATATATATATATATATATATATATATATATATATATATATATATATATATATATATATATATATATATATATATATATATATATATATATATATATATATATAGGTCTTTCCCTAAAGATTAAGAGGTTACGGATGTAATTTTAAAACTAGTTTCAGGTTAACAGCAGGACATTTATTGTTCTGGTGACAATATTCTAAGAGTGGAGTCGAATTTAATCCAAAGTTTATTTCTGTACTAAAACATTTGCCCAATCCTGGTTAAGATAAAATATCATCCATATCTCCAATGCGAATTCATAGCAAAATCCATATCAGGACTCCGAATATATTCATGCATTCATTGAAACTAGATGAGGCTTCTTGATTCTCTTTCTATCACTCACTTTAAATTTAATTCCTCTCCTCCAAATACTCATACATCGAAACCGACAGGAACGACCATGTGACATACACGTATGCAAAATAGATGTATATTACAAGATGGAATGCATAGGCTCTATCTAATTCACATTTGTTTCTATACATTATCATGAGATGAAAGTTGCTGAGTGTATCACATAATGTACATATCATTAAATAAATATTGTATGAATATGATTTAGAAAAAGCTCTGTTCTCGTGCGTACTGAAGTGAGTGGCTTTCAGACGACTACTCTACATATACAAATACATACATATACGTATGTGTGTTTGTATGTATGTATATATGCATGTATGTCTTTATGTGTGCACATATATGAATATGAATATATATATATACATATATATATATATATATATATATATATATATATATATATATATATATATATATATATATATATATATATATATATATATATATATATATATATATATATATATATATATATGAATATAAATGCGCATATGTGTGTGTGTATGTGTTTGTGTTTGTATACAGAAAAAGAACAAACAAATAATTGATAAACTTAAATATTGCCAACAGCCACACGAAAATTTGACGGCTAGCAGCCTGCTTGAGTCAAAAAGATATAGCCTGCAGCAATACATGAAGACCATCATCAATAACCAAAGTACAGCTGTTCTCTTTTGCGAAAAATCACAAAGTCACTGTCTCCACTGTTAGCCCTCTGTTTTTAGCAATCCTGATATGGCCGCTCTGAACTACATCAGTGATGTTAGTCCTCAACACACGACATAACGTTCTGCGCCCCTGATGACTGAGCGGCAATAAATGAACTTAAACACAATTTAGCAGTAGGCGCTGATAGGTTCCCTGTTTGTCTCCTGAAAGTGTATCGAAAGCAACTTGCATCTACTCTCACTAATCTGTGGAGGGACTCACTGTATGCTGGTTATATTCCTGGCAACATTCTCTCCAAGTCTGTTGTCCCAGTTTTCAAAAAGTGAAATAAGGCCCTTGTAGTGAACCACCTGCCTATCTCGCTTACCTCTCATATCGTCATGGTGGTGAGATCATGGATAACCCACTTTCTTGAAAGCAACAGACAGCTGAACCACAACTAACATGAGTTCCATAATGGAAGGAACTACCTAACGTAGCTCTTGTATCACCTTGCTGCAATTTTGAGAGTTTTGGGAGAGGAGTCGAATACTGATGTCATCTACCTTGATTTCTGCAAGGGCTTTGACAGAGTGAATCATAAGATCCTATTGAAAGACCTATCCAAAATTGGTGTCTACAATACATCAAGTGCTTTCCGATAGGCAGAACCCAACACGCTGTAGTACAAGGAGCAAAATCATGCTCCACTTTTTGTGTATAATTGTGACAAAGTCACAATTAGACACTCTCCATTATGCATGCATGTTTCATGCGATTATTGATGCTAATACCAACGCAAAAACCTAGTATGAAATTTTTCGAAAAGATGGAAGTATTAATCCAGACTCCCCTAAGCCTCAAATACTGTACTTTCTTCAGTACATTCAGGTTATACGGGGTTTTAATATATTATGCAGTTTTCAATATATCATACAGTTTGAGACATATTACAACAATAAAACTTAGATATGCAGAAGATATAATACCAAAAACTCCTTTATTCTTAGGAAACAATGCGTTAAAGACTTTATTCACTACATATGATCAGATGCCGGTGTTCATATTTTAAACATATATCTTTTAAAAACGCTTATGATATAAAATGAATATCTCAGGAATTGTTCATTGACATGCGTATAGCATCAGGAAAAGCAATTTTAGCTGCAGCGAAATACATATAGTGGGTGGGAGGCTGATTTTCGATATAGATTACAAGAATAAAGAGATTATCTGTTCCTAATTTTCTATCTGTTTTCATATCAGCATGTTATGATATATGATAGCATATGTTGTTCACTTAGAAAAAGAGTTTACTCATCTGCAGCGACCAACCAAAATTTGCCTTGAACAAATACTATCATTTTACTGCAACATTATTCACTCATCCGTTCTGCTATCAATGAAGAAACTACCACTGCATCTATCAATTAAGCTCCCCTCGTCTATTTCTCAATTCCAACATCTGTCCTTTACACGATATATATATATATATATATATATATATATATATATATATATATATATATATATATATATATATATATATATATATATATATGCGCACTTGCTACCCTATATGCACGATATTTCCCATGTCCTTATGCTTCAATATTTACTTTATCTCTACAATTTTGTTCTTCATTCCACGCTTACTTCCTCCCAAATAATATACTTGCCTTCTCATTCTGTTTTCTTATTATATAGTACTACTTTTTATTCATCTCTTATTTCTCTCTTATCATTGCAAGTGTATCTCTCATTCCCTTCAGTTTTCAATTTGACTGCAATGTTCATTTACCACAAACTGTTCTTTACATATACGCTTCTCACTCTCTCTCTCATCCCTAGTTATCTCCCTCATTATCTTTTGTATCATTAGTCATAGACTTCATTCACCATAGAGAAGCAGTATTGAAATCAAGGCAACAGAAGTAAGAAAACAAAACAGTGAAACAAAGGGAGGAAAATGATACAAAAGGACGAAATATACAATGCAGCTATAAATGTATAATAAACGATGTATTATGAGATATACTTTTCCATGTGCAGTCGCGCATTATTTTGTATAAATGCATGCATGCAACGAGATCTGCATCAGCTGACATGCTAGATAATGTAATTAATTTTGCAGATCTCTGAACTACCAAAGTTTAGAATTAGATAGTTTAGCTAACCGAAATATTTCTGAGTGCACACGATGGGTCACCGAAGCATTAATTCTTAGAGTGATATATACAGAGACTTAGAACTCGATATCACACATAAACATATGTTCATATACAAACATATCCACATATATATTAATATACACATATATGCACATATAGATATATGCGTATATATGTGTATAAGTGCGTGTTTGCACGCGTGTGTACGTACTCGAAAGCATATATAAATGCATACAAGCATATAGAGAGAAATGTACACACACAGACACACACAAGAAATATAGAAATGTATTTTTACGTAAAATACGATAAGAAAACAACAACAAAAAAGTTCAGATATGATATTCGGGATTTCATGATGTTATCTGCATGAAGTTTATTTCGCTAATATCGAGGCTTCTTCATCAGTGAATATGTATCTCTCTAGGGTAATCCACGGTAATACTGAACGAAAAAGTAAGCATTAATTTGTTTGCTTAATAATTTGTTAACAATTTAAATTTTTCAAATGTCGAAATGTTACCAATTTGAATATCTATCTATCTATCTATCTATCTATCTATCTATCTGTGTATATATATATATGTATATATATATATATATATATATATATATATATATATATATATATATATATATATATATATATATATATATATATATATATATATATATATATATATATATATATATATATATATATATATATATATATGTATATATATATATATGCAAGTATATATGTCGATTTCTTTTGTATGGGTGTGTGTATATATGTGTCTGTATATGTGTCTGTGTGTTTGGGTGCGTGTGTGTTTCAGAGGTTTTCTGTGTGGGAAGAGAGATTGTCAGTATCTGATTAAATGCAGCATTAGTAATTTAGGATATTTTCGATCTAAGAGACCCCAAGTATTTCTCTGCATTTGGTTGGCTTAGAAACATAGGAGTTCGTATTTCTAACTAAAATGATAAAGTAAAATCTTGAAGCGTAGACTGTTCATATAACCTCTAATGTGAATAACTACTGAATTAAGGATACCGCACAAACATGGCTGCGATAGAATTATTTCCTTCTCACGGAACGACCTCTCAAAGAAAGAAACGTTGACCTCAGCTGCTCACTTACAAAGTAATATTAATAACATATAAAGGTTAACAGGGGGGAAGAAAGAGTGGAGCGCCAGAATGAATGCCTTATGGTATTATTCTGGCGTGCCTTTTATATATCTGAGATCGATAAAATAATTACCAGTCAAATACTGGAGTAGATTAAACTGACTACTGCCATGCTCAATGAATTCGTAGCCTAGTACCGATGATAGAAATCAATACTATGAAAACATAATGAATTCTGATATTAGTATCTTGATACGAACATGTACGGTAGAGCAATCGATAGCGCAACATGAATTTTATCTAATCATATGGCTGAAACAGCACCGACCCTGACATTGTACTAAATACATGTGCAATGGTACAGTATATATTTTTGTAACATCAAATAGACCTGTGTGTTTGACACGGCGTTTATACTCATATACTACACAGTGGTGGTAGATCCTCCGTCGGTTTCGAAGATGTGCTTTCAGTTTATTAATTTGATATATAATAAGAGGCGCAATATTTCACCGGTACATGTATCCTTAATCTAATTCTCGAGCCAAACTGTCTGGGCTTCGCATTTACAGACACAATTCAGAAATAAAGGGAGATACTGTGTGTGTGTGTGTGTGTGTGTGTGTGTGTGTGACATATGTAATACAATATATGATATATATACGTATGTTTGTATGCATATGTATGTATGTATGTACTTATGTATGTATGCATGTATGTATGTATGAAGGGTAATACTGAGAAAATGAGGGAGGGAAAGAAAAACTGTGTTGATTCAAAAGGACAGAAATCGACTCCTGGAATGAACTAATACTTCATTGTGATCTAAATAGCATAAAACGAAACTTGAAGTCAATGGACTTCAGTTCATGTTAGAAAAATGATGTAAAATAAATATTGGCTTATAATATTGAAATCAAGATTCGTTTGTAGGGAAGTGTAAATCGTACCTCAAGTCTAGTTTTGGTAGATAGCTCAATAAAGAGATGTCTATCAATATTACTGAATCGAAAAGTACAAACTTTGCCCTCTATTCTGATAAATCTACGTATATAGCAGTATTTTGATGATTCCCTTCTAACAATTAAACATTTTTGACCAAAACATTTCACTGGTATTACTGAGATTAACTAGCGGAAGGAACAAATATTATGAATTATTAGCTCAAGAAAATTAAAACATTCTCCTTCTGCAAATTGATTACCGTAATGTTGAGCAAAATAATAAACATTTAACGCGCTGACTGAAAGAAATAGAATCAATTTATTCAAAAAGAGAAACAAAGAATTCATTTGATTGACATATTCGTCCCTGCACACAATAATTATATTATTAAATGAACGGAAATAAATGTATTCAACGAACTGAAGTCGAAGAAGAGATATCAAACACATGTGATTCAAACATGGCAACATTCGCCGTGAAAAGGTGCACATTAAATGAGAGAGCAAAATAACATTGCGACATTTATAATAAAATATCACTGAACAGAATTCTGGAAATACACCTAAATTCTGGCTGTCATAAATGAATATTTCAAACAATTTAATGAACGTCAAATGTGCAACGCATAAAGCATGAACTAAAATTTTGTGTATGAAGTTTGACATCATCATCATTATCATCATCATCATCATCATCCTCATCATAATCATCATCATCATCCTCATCATCATCATCATCATCATCATCATCATCACCATCATCATCATCATCATCATCGTTATATCCAGAATGTAAAATATTGCTAGAATTATTTTGTTCGTGGTTAACAAGCAGATTGAAAAAAATGACAGCAGAATATTCTATTGATCTTGCTTTACGTCTATTTTTTTTTGGACTGTACCTGACTATCCTGTGTCAGTATTTTATCAGACAGGATTAAGCCTGACATCACTTTTACAATTTAAAAGTATGACGATGCTTACCTTCCAAGTATTTAAAAAAATATTTCTTAATTTGTGTAATTGGAAGTAAACCCGTAACTTTTAAGTTCTTCATAATATTGTTGTCATTGCACTCATAAAATTTATGTCGATCGTATGTTTCTATGTTCGTACGCTATATTCCATATGAATTTAGCATTGCTATCTTATGATATAAGGGAGTTTAATGAGTCTCACAAAGTATTTACTTGAAGCAGGTAAAATCAAAAGAATACTGCTGCTTTCTCGCTAAGTATATTTCGTTAAGGCTACTCTTTCGGTTAGTATATTTCGTTAAAGCTACACTAGGATATTTTGATACAATGCTCGTTACAATCCTGACTTACAATCGACATTTGGAGTGGGGAAATAGAGCGTTCGTTTGGATGGGGTCAATGCTATTTGGATTTATAAGTATTGTAATAAGGAAGATTTGAGAAGCTTCGGACCCGTATGATTCGTGTAGCAAATATGCGAAAAGTTTACAAAAGCCAGTCTTCAGACAATCGGATCTTCGCGATGATCAACGGCCGATAAATGAATCACACTAACTATTCACTCTCGCATAGCTTCTAGAACGAGGGAATGCATATCAACATTGCCATATCGAACAGATTGGAGCGGACGATGTTAAATATCAGGATCAAAATTACTGCTGCGCTGGATATATTCTAAGCTTACATGCTACAATTGAACTCGTGATCTTATCCATCTTAAGCAAGACACACACGGAAGAGCTTCAATACTGTGAGAACATGTTATATTCTCAGAGTTCGGGCCCGATTGAAAGACATCAGCTCTATCATAGAGGGAATGGATACGTATATATATATATATATATATATATATATATATATATATATATATATATATATATATATATAACAATGTAGAGAAAAAGAGCGAGACGAAAACAAAAAGAATATCCAGTTCGTGGAAGGATTGGCCATATGAAAGAAAGTAGTTATGATTATTTCACCGCTTTTGATTTGTGCGCAATTCGAATGTATACTTTTTTGAAGCTGTTTCAGTATCAGAATTCCCTTGCTACAAAAATATTACTTGTTATATTTTGTGTGAAAATCTGCGCGAAAACATAGCAGGTCTTCTTTTGAGTTTGAAAGGTAGTGGGAAAGAGATAACTGCATTTTAGTCCTTCCTTATAACTTAGCAGAACATTATTCCTTCTTCGTAGGCACTACATAATAAGATTTCAGACTTATGTAGTATGAATTTTCAGTAAGTAAATCTATCTTATTACTGTCCATAGAATTTCGCTTGGATTTGTTCAACTCTCATTTAATATGGCTGGTTATGTCACTGTATTAATAGCGCATATAGTAGTTGCAAAATTAAGATGAGCTTTAAAATATATTCGAATCTACCAAACTATATATTTTCATTTTCCTTTTCTCATATTTACATATGGGGTTATTAAATATGCACGCAATTATTTGCAAAAAGCAGACATATATAGCTCCGGTATTAACCACCTCACCTATATTCATGTACTTTCAGTTGCTGTAATACCTTGCCCTGATTTACTTGTGAAATTGTTTGTTGAACATATTTTTCTGAGCAATGTTTCGTTTCGTTTTACACTACGGTTTGCCGACATTTGAGAAAACTTGCTTTCGATTTTTATTACGTTAAGACGGATATTCTTTAAGAATTTAGAGATTGCATTCATTGCCTATCTATTATGTACATGTCATCATTTTTACTTCCAGAAAATGCTGTGTCATCGACACTGCATAGTGCCTAAGAATTCAACAAGAAGGAGGAGGATGGGATCTTGAAACCGGTACTTCCTTGAATGCAAAAGAGTTGAATCCGCTGAAGGTTCAAGGTACCAGGTAGTATACGGAAACCTAATGGTAGGCTAAGTCTACTCGTGAAGTTGACAGCAATGTGACTTGAACTCGTGACAGATTGAGTCAGAACGTACGCTGCAAGGTATTCGCTCCGACATTTTTACAGTTCAGCGAATCCATCGCCCTACTCTTGATTTCTTCTTGATCCGCTATACATCGTCCAGTGCCGGATCAATCTCGATATATTTGTTTCCAACATCGATACTTCGATCGCCTGTATGATGGAGACATTTTTATAATTACATTGAAGCTGCACCACACAGCGGTTAAAAAGAGCATTATGCGCATAGAATAATCTATTATACAAATTTGGTGTCAATGATTTCTATGATAGTGTCAATAGAAGCAAATTATGTGTTCAAATAACTCATGTGTCTGTGTATGTCATCATGTCTCTGTGCGTGTGTCTGTGTGTGTGTCTGTGCGTGCGCGCCTGCGTGTGTGTGTGTGTGATTCATCATACCGTCATTATATATAACATGATTGATAACGGTATACCTCATGAAATTACGTATACCATAATTAAATTAAAGCTCTGTAATAATTGGTGAGAGCAAAGCATTCTTGATTCTGTCATATACAGTGTGTTTTAATAGGCTTCAAACTTGACTAAAGTTGACTTCTTAGATATTTCCCTAGACTTAAGAACTAAACGCTTCGAAGCCCTGCCATAAACCAAGTGAAAAATGTATGTCTACACACAGACTTAGCACAACTTTATTGTCGTCAAAAACCTCATAGCAAATATTAATAATACGAAGTCTAACGTCTCTTCCTCCAAAGAGATGTTTGATAAGGCAGCCCCCTTAGCATAACAGCGTCTGACTTGTAGAACAGAGAATTTAAACAAAAGATATACAATGTAATAAAAAAAAAAGATTATTATAATAACTAAGATAAGTTATATTATTTGTTCCACATTTCTCCTTGTATATTTAGATTAGTATAGGTAAAAAATTCGTAAGAGTGATTGACAAACATTTCCCCGATAGACATAGATATAAGAAAATCTACAATAGAATTTCCGTCAACGTTTCCAGGAGCTTCTACTCCACCAAATAAGGCATAACAAACAAATGTATTGAAATATGAGAGAGTTACTTCAAATCACCAGCTTTCTTTCAAGCGCGAAAAAAATGAAAAGGACAAAATAAGTGAGCAATATATGGACATCAAATACAGCAGCATACCACACGCCATATCCACACACAGATACGCGCACACACACACACACACACACGCACACACAAACACACAAACATATAAAATTAATAAAAAGAGCTGTTTCCAACTATATACCGTACATATTCGTCAACTGAACTTGATTAAGGGTGTGAATAACACCTACTTTGCTACAAATAGGAGCTAAAATGCTCCCATTCTGTTATAAAGCACATAACATATATTGTGATAGGAGGTGCGATCGCACCGAACACCGAACTGAGAATACCTTAGACTGACCGGCCAGTTTATGTTGCCAACTTCAATAAGGACAAATCGTTCGGTTGAATCTGGGCTAGCTGGCTTGTCAGAGTATAAATATTCACCATAAAATCTATAGTTGGTTTAACAGATCGCTAATGTGTATATAAGCGATTAATAAAAACGGATGTTTGCAACATTATACCCTAAAGGAAAATTATAGTCATCAATAAAACTTGAATCAAGCGAACGAGCTGCCCTTACTGGGAGATGGCGAGGGAAACTGCTGCAACTGGCCGGTCAGTCTAATGAATTTTCAGTTCAGTGTCCGGGGTAAAAGGGTAAAGAAAAGGAAAGAAAGCAAAGAGTAAGATAGTGTGTTCTTAAAAAAAGTATGGAATACAGAGAGAACGAGATAAAAAGGGAGGGAAAGAAATGAAAATAAACCCCAGCAACTGTAAGGGTATGACCATTTTTTAATCCCAGATTTTTATTTACTTTGTATAGATGGAAATGCATATCAGTTTTCAGTACTTAATTCTGCACCTCTCAGGTTTAGCATTCAGCTAAAAGCTGATCCAGACAAGACACATGTTCTATTGACTGGATCTCCTTCAAGTGCCCCCTCTCTCCTTCTTTTTTTGATTTTTTCTCTCTCTGTTTCACTTCCTTTTTTCTTCTTTTAGGAAATACATTGGCTGTGGATTAGAGGAAATACAGGACAATCATTTAATTTTATTCGACATATTCCCCTCTCAGACTCAAATATTAATTGCATCAGTCCTTCAGTTTTTCTAAGCGTTGTAAAAGAACATGGAAGTTCGAATCCCTAACTAGATCTTTCACGAAACCCTTAAATTCAAGAACATTTCAGCAACCCCCTCGTATTGTGTTTTCTTTTTATTTTGTCTTTTGTTTCTATTTTTCTCTTCATCTTTCTCTTGCTTCTTCAGTTATTCTCTGTTTTACTTCCCTCTCAACACACTTATAAAAATTATTACTAATTTTCCAGCGTCAGTTAATCCCCACTTGGAACAATCAAAGAAGAAATTGCAAATGACATCGTTAGCGAAATTTACGTAAAGAGCTAATGTTATACACTGCATCTTGTATTTATCATTTTTCCTACATTTGCTCTGTGTATTATAACCAGTAATACTACTAAGTAGAGTTGTTGTGATAATATTTTTGCTGGAAGTAGACTGGATAACAGTAATCTACGTGCATCTCTAGATTCACCAATCGGAGTCGCACATATGACTATACACACAAGTTATAATATAATGCATGTATGTATCTTTCACTTTCTCTATCTCTCTCCGTATATTTACATGTATGTATGTGTATGTGTATATATATATATATATATATATATATATATATATATATATATATATATGCATGCATGCATAAATACATACATACATACATACATACATGCATATACATCTACATTGAGACACACAAACACGCACATACGCACGTCCGCTAAAACATCTGCTAAACTTAAACGAAGCATCAATTTCTCTCAACTTTCAACGTCACAGCAATCAAACCTACTGACTCATAAAATCTCTAAGAATTTATATCAATACCGCGTTTGCCGACAGAATCTCACGACAGAAACTTCGGATTCCGAATTTTTTCACTATAAAACCACTATGATAGTTATTCTATTTTTGAATATCTTTACTTGCAGTTGTGGTTGTACATTCATATGTGGTAGTGGTAACTGTAGAAGTAAGGTGGTATACTGGCAGAATCATTAGCACACCGGACAAAATTCTTAACAGCATTTCTCCCATCTGTACGTTCTTACTTCAAATTCCGTAGGAGTCAACTTTGCCATTCAGCCTAGCAGGATCGAAAAAGTAAATACCAGTTAAATACTGGCGTTGATGTAATCGACTATACCCTTTCTCCAATATTTTACGGCTTTGTGCCTCTAAAAAAAATATTAATATGATAATGGTGTTGTTATAATAATAATTTTTTTTTTTTATGTACATTTAATGGTATTGCTTCAATTGTTGTTTTGCTTTTGTTTTGATTTTGTAAATTACATTTCGTTCCATTCATTCATATGTTTGATAATTTATTTCTTCACTTATGTTAATTTTCATTTTTGTCTTAGAAGATTCAGCTTTTTCAGAATATTATACTGACAAACAATTTTCTTCAGTTACTGCTATAATCTTCTGAATACTTAATGTTGCAACAAATATGATCTATTGCTCTCATTTTGTTTGGGACATGTGGCACTATTCACCTTGAAGAAGAAGTAGTAAATCATCATTGAATGTGTTATTTAGTGTTGTTCCATCGTTCCTCCTATAAAGCTATATTCATGATTATTATCTCAAACGTGACTTTAAAAAAATCCAAACTGTACTTAATTAGCAAAAGGAAATAGTATCCCCTCCCACGTACACCCAAAACATTTGTGTGTCTTTGTAGTCGATCGCTATCAGCGCACCCATTCCGAACTACTACCTCCAACAGCTAACACCACAAGGAAAGCTGTGAAGAATTAAACAGGACAAATAAACTGTCACCAATGACAATAATATCACTAAGGGTAATTAAAAATTTATACAACATAAGATTAAATAAAACACATTGCTAATGGAACAAAAATTGCAGAAATCAGTCAGCTAGTTTAACAAATAAAACATCACTGCTACTAAAACCACCACCACTACCACTAAAACCACCGAAAAATATCAGCAGCTAAACCAAAAACGACGACGATGGCGGCGACAGCGATAATAAAAATATATCGCCAAAAATAATTAAAAGATAACAACAATAACAGCTGTCACAAAACAACATTTATAAAAATGTAAAAAAAACACTATGAGCCTAAAAAATATCACTAATATTACAAACACCAATAAATCTGCCAATACTCTTCATAAAAACGACACCAATAATACCAACAACAACAGCGACGACGACGACGACGATGACAAACTGAATAATTAGTAGAGACTTTTTTTTAGTATTTTTCGAGATTGTCAGAAATGTTTCGATAGCAACAATCAGAGCCAGACCGTTAGCAATTGTCAATATTTTTTTCGAGAAAGATTTGCGGTTTAGTATTATAGGCAGCTGAAATATTATATCCTTGACGGGAATTTTGGTGGCATACAGGGATGGGTCTTCTGCTGCTCTCTGAAAACGAGGAATGTTTAAAGAATATCTGTACAGTAATTACAACCACAGGTGTAAAGTACTAGAATACTAAATTAATTACCACTAGTTTTTTCACAACCGATAGCAAAATTATCCAAACAAGTTATGTCCGCTATAATGCCCAACAAATTTCCTGGGGTATCATTACTAAAGCATAGTTAAATATTCGAAATATATTCTAGAGAGAATAGAACACACGTACATTCTCGCCTATCACTGATTGATTCTTCCTCATCCGAAAGTATATATGTCGAAGCTTCATGAAACTGAAACTTCTTTAAAGTGATGGCAATGGATGTGTCATTAGCCAGGGCCTGTACTGTGAAGACTGTGTCGAGGGAAACTGCCAGGCAATTCGTAATTTCGAAGTTTCACTCTCTGAAAATTGGTCGAGTAGTAAACGGAATCTAAGTCTTGGGAACACGAGATAACACACCACTATATTTTATTGAATAAAGAATCCCAGCTGGTGTTTATAACAATAAGTTTTTAAAATATCCTCAATGAATCGCAGCTCAATACTTACCAGTAAATCATCGAAAGTTTTACTTTATCACAAATATAACGTCTACACCAATAGTAACAGTAGATAGTTTTAGCAAAATCTGACTTTCTTTTGAAATTATACACTTCAAGCTATAATTTGTCACTTAAGAGGATTGATACAAGGTGGTACGCCCAAAATCAACACAGATAATGATGAACATAACATTGGAGAAGAGAGATGAGATAACTCTTATGAAACTCTCAACTAATATAACTCGAAAACTACGTTGGCAACAACTAAAGCAACATCAGAAAATCTAAACGAACTACAGTGAGAAAGGCATAAAAAAAGATTGCATATATACCAAGATATTTAAGAACATCCGCGTCAATAGCACAGAAAATATTTTACAATATAATGTAGAGACAACCAACTTAGTTTAGCCTGCTAAATTTGCAGCTAAATCTATTTTAGGTTCTACCAGAAACAGTTGACTGCATACAAATCATAGACCTGATCAATAAGAGCCGAATAGTGGCTGTACACTAACGTCAGCGAAAAAAAGTGCAAAAGAAACAGCAAGAGCAAACATTATAAGTAGAACATAAAATACAAAAGCCTAACAAAACGCAATAATAATAATACCATCAAAAGCAGCAGCAAAAGAAATAAACTACACGCAACAGACATACTTCAATACCCTAACATCTGAAATACCTATGGCGGTTTCATGGATTGCATGAAACTGATTAATATAAACACATACAGGGAGAGCATTAGGTAATGTCTAACTGAGATACTCGCAAAACAAATGCATTCTGAACAAGATTAGAAAGTTATTTACTAAATGGTCTTCAAGAGACGTCTGGGAATGACAGTGTAGTTAATATAGTGAAGGCGATAATAGCTCTTGCCAATTTGTTCGATGCTAAATACGAAATATGTGCGTCAAAACAGGGATAACTTAGGCTTTGATGTTCGATAGGCCTGATTTACAGAAGTATGACGTGACAACAACGTCCCCATATTGTATTTAATGGACAATGCTGAGCCCGTCGTATATGGTTCTACGCAATTAATTTACATCAATGAAAAGCATTCCAAACCATTTCTTTATTGTTCCGACTTTAAATCCAACCAGGATCGAATTTGTCGTTCATAACGTTGGATAAAATAATTGCCGTATGTGTATTGGAATGAATTAATCGATAATACAAATCTTGCTTCTGTGCTATTGTAACATTCATCATCCTCATTGCGGTCTTTGTTAATATCCTCTCCCTCCTTTACATTAAAAACATCTTCCTCAAGCACCACCACCACCACCAAAATTATCACTACTATCAACACCACCACCATCAGCACTACCATCATCATCATCATCATCATCATCATCCTCCTCATCATAATCTTAAATACTAGAAGCAGCGTTATCAGCAGAACAATAATTAAACAAACATTACCCCCGAAATCATATCGTAGTAGTTTTAACATTATTATTGTTTAAGTAGTCGGATGGCTGAATAGATGGATGGTGAGATAGTCAATAATGTTAAACAGTTTCATGAATTTCTAAAGTCTAAAAGTAATTAAAAAATATGAATGATGGTTTTTCATAAAATGTAACTTCTAATATTGAGCAGAGGAAAAAATCAATGTTTAAAGAGAATTTTGACTCTTTTATACATATTTAAATTCATTCTTCTCAACCCAGTACAACTTGTTCGCCCAACAAGCACACCGTCACCATCACAACCACGACCACCACCGCCACCACCACTACCACCGCACCCACTGCCTCCACCACCACCACCACACCCACTGCCTCCACCACCACCACCACACCACCGCCGCCACCACTACCACCATTACTACTACTACTACTACTACTACTACTACTACTACTACTACTACTACAACTACTACTACTACTAATACTACTACTACTACTACTACTACTACTACCACTACGTCGACGACGACAACTAACAATCATAAATAATAACAGCAAAGATGATAATTCGTTTTCACTTCTAATAATGATAGGATAATACTACTTTACAAAGAACTACAATACAAATAATAAGATAATAATAATAATAATAATAATAATAATAATAATAATAATAATAATAATAATGATGATGATGATGATGATAATGATAATGATAAGGATAATGATATGATGATGACAACGAAGATGGTTTTGATAATGAGGATCATTTCTTTAACAACCAGTGAGGGCTTACAGAAAGGGGGTGGTGGAGGATGGTATAACAAAATACAATGCGGGAGATACATGAAGTCATGGAAGAACACAATCAAAAGGAAACGAAAAGAGAAACAAGGATCCATTCCACAAATGTGTGGAGACCTCTGAGGGCTACGTTTGGAAAACCTACAAAACCATGATCCTGGCCTGTAGACCGACAGCCCTCTTCCTATTTTCCTCCCACAATCTAAAGGCCCATGCTCAGGGTAGTCATTTAAACTTGCGCTACTGTCAACCCCTTTTCAACAATTTTGCTTCAAAGAGCTTTCCACTTCACCTGCAGTATCCTTTTCAAGTTAAACTTGAAACAGTTGGTGAGGGCTCTGACAAACAAGACGCGCTTGTCATCTGTCCTTTCAGTTTGGTCAAAGGCACAATTAATTTAGCTAAGACCAGTTGAGGGAAAAAAATATC
Source organism: Octopus bimaculoides (assembly GCF_046866305.1). NCBI lineage: Eukaryota > Metazoa > Mollusca > Cephalopoda > Octopoda > Octopodidae > Octopus > Octopus bimaculoides. The sequence continues at coordinate 35,556,292 of NC_142931.1, forward strand.
AGCATGTCTTTCGCAGCCAAAATAAAGTGAGATAGTTGACAGTTGGATCTGTTCAATACGCAACAACAGAAGCTCGGCTCAACTCGAGAAGCAATAATCCAGTACTGGCTGAGAACGTGCAAAACAACTTCGTCGCTCGGTGCACATCTCGGTCAGTTCGGGGTGCCTGTTCTTCCATAACTGAATAATTTACCTGGAATCGATAAGCACTCTCTACGATTTATCGCATGAATTGAAGTTTGTCGTGGATAGAGCATTCCGAGATGGTGCATTTTTGAAAATTACCAATTCGAGTATCTATGATATTTGCGAACATTTTGCTCTACAGTTTTCGGAAATATTTGAAATTTGTGAAGGATAACTTCATAAATAAAAACTTATTTGGTTAATGCCCTTTCTCAGAAACGCCACCGTACATCGAGTCACATAACTTCTTTATTTGCAAATTACTGTTGACATCTGGGAAAACATCTCCAAACAAGTTAGGATTGTAAAAGTATAGATGTAGGACAGAATATCCAAACAAGGCGATTTGACCCCCATGTAACGGAATTATGTTTTCCGAATCTCCGAACCGGTAATGAGACTTTTATAACACTCCGAAGGTGTGGCCTGCATAAGCAAGTATTTAAAATTGTAAATAACTTATACAATCATTACTAGTGTAGTGAATTCCCTAGATATTATCTGGATGACCCAATGCGGTTACTCCAAGCCCCATATTGGGGAACCCGAGAAATTTGGTCGGTACTTCTCACATTTGGAAACGCTTAACCGGTTTGTGAGACTTGTGTGTCCGACTTTCCTATCATGTAGACTCACGCAATTCGAACATGTACCCAGAATGTACACTAGAAACACAAAAGCGTCGACGTTCCTAGAAGAACCTGTAGAGACCGGAAGAAAATTTACTAACTTAAAATGGAAACAACAAAGAGACAACAACAAATCACGAAGGTAATACAGCCTTGCAGGTAATAAATTTGACATGATCATCATGGGGACCAGTTTTGAATGAAATAATATACTTTTCTACTCTAGGCACGAGGCCCGAAATTTTTGGGGAGGTGAGCCAGTCGATTAGAGCGACCCCAAATACTTTACTGGTAGTTAATTTATTGACCTCTAAAGGGTGAAAAACGAAGTCAACCTCGGCCAAATTTGAACTCGGAACATAAAGACAAACGAAATACCGCTAAGCATTTCGCCCGTCTTGCTAACGTTTCTTATTTCTTTATTGCCCACAAGGGGCTAAACATAGAGGGGACAAACAAAGACGGACAAAGAGATTAAGGCGATCCCAGTGCGTAATTGGTACTTAAGTTATCGACCCCGAAAGGATGAAAGGCAAAGTCGACCTCGGCGGAATTTGAACTCAGAACGTAACGGCAGACGAAATACTGCTAAGCATTTCGCCCGGCGTGTTAACATTTCTGCCAGCTCGCCGCCTTTAAAATAATCCTTTCTACTATAGGCACAAACCCTGACATTTCACGGGAAAGGGGTAAGTCGATTACAAAGACCCCCAGTACTCAGCCGGTACTTATGTTATATACCACGAAAGAATGTAGAGTAAAGTCGACCTCGGCTGAATTTGAACTCGGAACGTAGCGGCAGACGAAATACCGTTAGCATTTCGCCTGGCGTGCTAACGATTCTGCTAACTCGCCGCCTTAATCCTGCTTTGTAATAACACTAACAGCAACGACTCTTTGAACAATATACTCATTTAGCATATCAATGTATTTTGTTTCATAATTAGAATTACTCCAAGTAGAAGCATTGAAAATAATCGTAATGCTTACTAAATAAATCGTAATGCTTACTAAATAAATCGTAATGCTTACTAAGTAAAAGAAATAATATTGCTTACTAGGTAAAGGAAATATATGGGTAAAAGAAATATAAAAGAAATATATCAGGCAATTTCATTTCCAAAGAAATTTCATTTTCAAAGTATGTGCAGTTTGTCATATTCTATAAATTTTCTATCAACCAAAACATAAGTGAAAGATGTAGATAGAGAAAGAGCATGAACTAGAGATAGTAAAGCTTTAAAGGTGTTACACGTGACATTGACAATATTAGCCGCACGTAAAGGAATTCCAGGAATTCCAGTAACATGCAGATACATTAAACACATTAAATGGCAAAACAATTCTACATGTTCACGTAAAAAACACAATAAAATTTATTTCCATCTCTCTAAAAGTTACTCTCTGAGAACTCTTATTTTATCTGCGGTAATCATCAAACTTAGGAACAATAGATACAAATACTTCATAAGAGCACTGAAGAGTCTTGTGTTTATTTATAACATCGATATGTACAAATAAACGCACATATGCGCTGCTGATTAAATTTAAAATAAAAATCAGATAAGAAAATTGAGTCAAAAATACAGATTAGCAAATACTTGAAAGAATCAGTCAGCTAAATATTACATGGTTCAATGTAAAATATCAGGAAGAAATATTTTACACACGATAGACAAATACATAAAATAGCGATAAATACAACAAATAACATAACAGCGATTACCATCTTAGTTATACCAGTAATAAGTTATAACTGGTATATTCTCAATTAGAGGTTAAACGTATTTAGCAGCAGTAGACAGAAAATCGATAAGTGTAATAATTGCTTGTAGAATTCAGCATAAAAATGTGTTACTGGAATACGTTTAACAGGCTTTTAGGTAAATAGCATGTTTTTGGAACCAGAATCCTATTATGAAAATTATGTTGTAGATTATCGGGGATGCTGAGTAAACATAATGAAGATTAGAAATATAAATACATAACACGAACAACTAAAACGACTACCTAAGAATAAGCGGAGCTGCCAGGCTCTCATCGCCAACAATGGAATCTCTAGCAGCTTATCTGAAGATCTCAAAATTCGTGCCCGTCAACTGCAGTTCAGCAATTTCTGCATAATAGACATTGAATAATTGGCGTGGTATTGAATACAAACCCAGTCAATCGAAGCTGTTCATAGATTCATCAAATACTAGTCCGAAACGTGTATTTCTGCATAATGGCAATAGTGAACCATCAGTTCTCTGGGTTATGCATCACATATAAATGAAACTTATGACAAAATAAAGCATATGTTGCAATGTACAAAATATGATGAAAATCAAGGGCAGGTCAGTGGTGACTTAATGGTGGTTACTCTTGCGGTGGGCTTGCAGGGCGGATACAGAAAATACTGCTGCTTTCGACAGCCGTGCGAGATGTTCCAACTATATCAGGAGAGACTGGCCACTTCATCAATTACTGGAAACTGGAATAGAAATGTTCAATATCCACCACTCACTGAACCAAACAAAATTTAGCTACCACCATTACACATAAAACTAAAGCTCATGCTAAACTTTGTAAAAGCTATGGACCAATCAAGTCAGGGATTTAAGTATTTAATATCAAACTCCCCCTCAGCGACGCTAAGATAATGGAGGGAGTCTTCATTGATCTTCAGAATCGAGAGCTTCTTAAAGATAGTGATTTTGCCTCAAACCTTCATGGGGAGAAGAAAGCTCCTTGTGAAGCGTACAAGTTAGCGGCAAAAGATTTCTGAAACAGAATTGAAATAAACCGTTAAGAATTGGTGCAAAATCTCGTTAAGGCTTACAAAATCATGCGATGTAACATGTCACTAAAATTC
>NC_142931.1:35564960-35567460 GCF_046866305.1 Octopus bimaculoides
GATTCGGAAACCCTGCTGAAATGTTAAAACACCTTTAGAAATGTTTAGAAACATGCGTTGTGAGAAAGTTACAAACCACATGAATGCGTTAATGTTGAAACACACTTATACCAATCGTGTATGGATGTGTTCTTTTAATCATACAGCAGACATGTAACATTCGTTGTAAAAATTCCTTTTATGTATATTCACGAAGTCAAAATGCCTTCGTTTTATGCGTCATAAAAAATAAACTCCTACGATGTAAGTAAAATAGAAAGTAAAACCATGAACATAAAAGGAAAAAAACTGTATGACATGTGAGAGCAAGCACCAAGTTCTATTTAACAATTCTGCCTCGCGATCATGTATTTCCATGTTCAATGCGTTGCCACATTTGCCGTCAGAAATATAATGTTCCAGCACTATACCTGGAAACCGTGCGCGATATCTTGCTTTTTAAGTGTTCACCATATAAAATATTTGATGCATATTCATGTCTTTGCTTATAGCAAAAAGTACAGATCTCCACTCTCAATCATACTATTTAAATATCACTTTCAGAGTTTGACACTAGACAAGCAAGGTCATGCAAGACACCAGACATGCAAGTAAGTCGATTACTCCAATGCTGGTATTTATTTAAATGATCCCAAAGGATAAAAGGCAAAGTCGAACTCTGTGGAATTTAAACTACTCAAACATTATTATTATATCGTTGGCAATTTAAATCATGAGAAGTATTAGATTGTATTAGATTGTTAAACCACAATTTCTATACATATAGAAGCGATGTGGAACACTGTGTTTACGTTATATTTCAGCTCTATAACAAAGTATCGTATTTGTTGTCTTGATCCAGTAGTAGTCATCCTGAATTAACAATGAAATCCTAGCATTGATTTCGATTCTAGTTTAGAATTTCTTCTTTCGAAACATTTCCCTTTCTGAATCTTGGTCTCTCAAGACGAGAGATATATTTGAAGAGAGTTGGAAATACCCCAATATGTGTGATACAACAAGGACTCTAGCAGTTTATATGTTTATATATATATATATATATATATATATATATGAAAGCAATAAAACAATACTATAAACGCAGGATGGGATTGGCAATAATTTTGACGAAGAGTAGAAGAATGGCAATGCCTATAAGGGAGGAAAATTAAGACAATCTCATGGAACGCAACGACTACGATGATGATGAGGGGGAGGAGAATGTTAAAGAAGGGGATTAGGAAGAGGAGGAGAAGAAATTTCGTGTTGATATAATATCTGCTACTGGTGCGTTGATGACGATTTTGATAATGATGTCTGCAAATATTTCAGCAATAGCGATGTGTCTGTTTGTATACTATGGACTTTTGTTAAATGGAGTAAACTGTTGAAGAGGAAAGATTAAATTTCTCATATGTCTCTAACATGAAATATTATGCAATGATCGATAATCTTCTCGCTGATGTTATTATTTATTGTAGTTTATGCCGTTGATCTTCTTTTCGGTGAATTCGCTGCTCCACTTAGCTAACATTTTTAATTGTCCTTCTAATCTTAATATTTATTAATGTTGTAACTATTTCATCGAGAAGAACAAATGTGGAAGCGATATACTTATACAGGGCAGTAGATATAATCCCGTATTTATTCACTTTTCTAATCTATTTAGAATTCACAAACATACGATATTAGACTTACGTTACATCGTTGCCTCGTTGATATTTATATGTACTCGTAATATATGCAATGTAATTAATTCAATAAAATTTAGCTCTAAAAGACAAGTTTCCTAACCAATTGTTTTCAAGTAATATGTATGAAGTGGAGAATTTTTTTCAGATTAAAAAATAGAAAAATATCGTTTCATTAGGGTTTAAATGTTATCAATCTATATTCATGGTGATATCTGTTGGAGCACACCGTATCTCATTGACACCCTATTGCCAGGGGGTCTGGGGTTTTGACGAATGAAAGTAAATGAAATATTTATTCAATCCTAAAAGCTTAGATAAATATTACAATAAGAAGAGAATCTATCTGAAACATAAATAACAATATTATTATTATTTTATTATGTAATAACGTTCTCAAATTTAATGGAAGGAGTCATCATTTCTCCTACATGATATCATGTTACCAGAGAAAATGTCGAGATCCAGTGAAGTATAACATAGCATCATATCATTAGGAGTTGTGGGGTTTGTTCTTTAAGATCTATCTTTTAATAAACGTGGAGTTGGTTCTTTAAGGTCGCTCTTTTAAGAAAAGTGGGGTTGGCATTTTATGTCAGGTTAAAAGAGATTTCCCCTCAACGACAGTTCAGAGAAACCCGGAAAGGATTTTTCCGAAATGTGGTCAAAATTTAGTCCGGTTCTCAGCGTTTTGAGGAGATCGATTAAGAACATGTTGCAAGTGGTAGTGAGAGACAAAAACACACGCATATACAGGCACACATACACACGTGCACACACACACGCATACACACAGAGACAGAGTTTCACACACACACACACACACACAC
>NC_142931.1:35569960-35584960 GCF_046866305.1 Octopus bimaculoides
AAATATGAATGACCATATCGTAGCAAGATTCAGGAAGTATATTATACAAATGCATCGTGAAATAATGTTAATTAAAATTTTACAGAACTTCCGAGAGTTATAAAGTAAATGTTGTCTTCCTACACATAATGTGAGATACTAAGACAGTTTCCTTTATAATGAATCCAATAAAAGTTTATATTGATAGAGTTTCTAATCTTCCACAAAATACGTAATTTCGACAGTTAGGTTTCTAGGCATATATCATCAATATCCGTTGGAGAAAATTCTGTTGCTAAGGCTTCTTATTTAAACAACAAAGCATTTAATACCAGCAGTTTTCTGTATACGACATCATATATACAAATGACTTAAACTCACAAATGTAGAAATGGAAATAGAAAATCTCATTTTATTATTCGATATTAGCTTGAATATTAGAACATTAGAACACAATACTCAAGCTTATAGCTTATAGTCAGAGCATCACGTTGATAATGATGCCAGGCTTCATGTAATCTTTTGCAAACATTCTATTAAATTTGTTGCAAAAATATTTTGAATATTTTCTACAGTTTTCAGAAGCATGCACGAAACATATAGAACAAGACCGTGAGCATGTTTAATTGTAGAAACGGTAACAACATAAATTGCCCTACCACATTCTTATACGTATGAAGATGGATATTTGAATGATCGCTAGCAGCTGAAATCGTGTATCGAGTCAACAGCAAAGGAATTTAAAACGTGATTTTATTTTTGTTTAAACTCTTTAGGAAAACCGAGATTTGCTACTGGACATTCGAAATATAACTTTGAGATAACATGTTTGCCTTTCCGTTAGTAGAAACTTTGCTTAAATATCTGCTTACATGCATGGCAATATTAGGAAAACGTTTATACATCATTGTTGTCAATTTGTGTGAAGACATAGCGAGATATGTTTGTATTAATCAAAGCATGTTGCTATGCAATTTTCGTAAGGCGCACCCTCAATGAAATACTCATAAATTGAAGTTTAAAATTTAGCAGGGTCTTGTTTTATCCATTTACCGATACTATCTGTAATTCATTGCAGTTTGTATTTACACATTTGCCTTTTTATTTTTCTCTTTCTTTTTGGATTAAACCATATTTATAATTGAAAATCTCATTTTGAGAGTTTTCCAGAATAAGCTCATTTTACAGATGGCATTTTTCTTTCTTGTTCTTTTCCTGAAATCCTTCACATTGTTCTTAATATCTGCAGTACATTGTAGCATTTGGAAGTGGATGGATTCCGGTGAATAGTTAAAGATTCTTTCAGTTAATAGGATCCAATTACATGAGGAGTTTTACGTTTCGTTGAAAGCTTTATTATTTTATACAAGCAAATAGTTTTTCTTTCCTATATAAAGTCATATACGATTAGTTATTCATATCTGTATTTACATATGCAACCAGTCAAATGTTTCCTTTAGCTTTCGTTATCTGAATATTATTTCATTGTTTCAGACCTCTACTATGATGGTCTTCTTTGCAATTTCGAAACTAGAAACTGAAAATTTAGTTTAATAAACATGTATTTTGGTACTATATTTTAAATACCAAGTGCTCTCATTTACTTTCTTATTTACGCTGAAGACTCTCCAGTCTAATGTTTATATCTCGACAAGGATGTGTTGTTTAAAATTTTAAAGTCGGTGATATATATTGTTAGTATGACATTGAAAAGCCTTGCGGGTCGGAAAAATCATTAACGCTTTGGACATAATAACTAGAGAGATTATAGTTACTACGCTTAATCTTTTACCTTCAAACATTGGATTTCATTGTTCTGGAGTTGATAAAATGGTGTACCATTTAAATACTGAATTCAAATATGACCAGCATAGGCCCCTTCAAAATGTGTGGTCTTCCTTCAACGTTAGAAATTAGTTTTAGGTCGATTGCTAGCATGATTAAAGTATCGACATAAAAGCTACGTTTAATCTATATTTCCGATATTATTAAAACTCATTTATCCTGGGTGTTAAAGAATAGTATGTACTCATAACATACAACAGCAAGATATGAGGCCGTGGAAACATACCTGCTCATACACGTATGATTAATGAATTAGGCGTTATTGCCGATATTTTTCCGGCAGTGAATTACATAGCAATGAGAAGTAATAAAATTTACATATAATGGTATATATTTAAAGGATTCTATTCGGAAACCACACTGTATAATGCTTTTGATTATTTCGTGATTGTAGAAATAAATAGTGAATTTTAGAAGAATCTTAGAAGAGGAGTTTCATATGTAGACCACTTTCACATTCTTATTTTCAATGTAAATATATTACAAAAAGAGGGACACATGATAGCAAAATGTGGGAGAATTGGTAAACACATGTTACTGTAGATGTGAAAATTTTTCGACATCACATCGAGAAACAGAACTTGAAAGAAAATCACATAATTAGAAATTGAGATGATAAATATAAATTATTTGAGCACGGGAGGAGTAAGCTCCTTTAATGATTAGTCACGGTATTGTATTGTTAATTTCACCAAAACAAGTTTGAAAGTCAGAAAGAATTTCCAAACAATGCAATCACCAAAACGAAAATAGTAAAGGATTTAGGATGCATTATTAAATAGATTAATTGAAATGAGTCTTAAATAACTAATCTTATTCACAAAACTATATTTTGCTGTCTACCGATCAGAAAAAAAAAACAAAAACAAATACACACTAACTAGTATTCAAATGTTCGTATGGTGCTATCATTATAACACACACACACACACACACACAAATATATATATATATATATATATATATATATATATATATATATATATATATATACCATTAAAGAAAGTAGGCATTAAATGGCAGTTTCAGGAACAATGACTGCAAACCTCGACCCACCAAGTGATCACAGTTTCCAGTATTTCTTATTATCTCCACTCAAGAATACTATTTCAAAGAGAAGTAACACTGACTCCTTTAATGGCAATATAAATGTTTAATAGGTGTCCGGAAGCGAAACCGTCCAGAGTGATCTACTGGAAAGACATACTTTATATGCAAGTAATCGTTTGCTTTGACAAGGCACTAGACCAATTTTCACAGTGGAGTATGTTTTATTTAAATGAATTTGTATTATGTCAAACCTCTTGCGAAGGAAGATAAATTGCAGCGTGGTCCAGCTTAAAATCGGCAAATAAAATATAAAAAATTGCAAATTCATTGGTCGAGGATATGTCTTTACGTAATATTATCTAGCAATATGTTAATCCCGGTTCACACCTTCCACAGGAAGGAGATATTTAATTTATGAATGCTTGCTAAACACATCACAATAAATATGCACCAAATTCATGAATAAGATTATCTTGAAAAGTTTAAAATAACCTAATAAATATAAATGAATAACGAGTTTGTATTTTGAGCAAAGCTTTTTTTCCTACGTCGTTATGTGTAACGAAATAAAAAAGAACAGGAATACATAGACTCGACTGTAATATACACCACGAAAACCACTTCAAATGTTGTTTTTCTGGCACTACTGAGAGGTTTTAGTGAGATTATTTGCAGATAGCTGTTTTAAAATTTTAAAATGTCTTTAAAATACCTTAGGGAAATAGAAATATTTGTCTGATTCTTAGTGAGATAAAAGAGAATCCAAATACACACAATTACGCACTGCTGCATAAAATCTGTGTGTGTATGTGTGTGAAGGCATGTGTACCTGTATGCGTGTGTGGTGGTTGGATATTTATTGGCCTCCAAATAAAGAAAATAGTGGGTTTCGCTTTCACAGAATTAACACACCGTGACACGAACTGAACAATAGTGGTATAATATCTAGAAGCAATCTTGAATTCGTTTCAAATTTGTCACTCTTGTTCTAATATCTAGAGCTGGACGTGTTCTACCCGCCCAATACATGCATATTCATTTACATATGCACACAGAGATACAGGCACATACACATGTATACACACACACATACACACACACACACACACACACACACACACACACACACACACACACACACACACACACACATATATATATATATATATATATATATATATATATATATATATATATATATATCCACATGTATACATGCATACGTACATACATATATACGTGTATATATATGTACACATATATACACGGACATACCGATGAATACACAGATAGAAGACACTAATAGTTTCACAGATTAGATACACACATATGTATTTAAATTCATAAAGCTATAATATTGTTCTATTACTGCACCTATATGTAAGGTTACAATCAGGGAAAGAAAGCGATAATGAATAATTGAAATATAGTAACATCGTAATATTTATATATTTCTCATACCTTTTTTTAACATCAAAATCTCAGCGGGGTACCTTTTACACTTCGTTCAGTAGGACAGTTGGTTCAAACCCAGCCATACACATCCACGTCTTAAATGAGATTTAAAATGCAGCAGTGTGTAAATAGTTTTTTTACAACTTTACCAATGTGGCATACCCTAGCAGAATAATGATATCGATAATGTCTTGAATTTCTTTCCATACTTAGAATTGTTTACGTCTTGACGTAAAGATGAAAATAAGTGATAATAAATCTCAATTTAGCAGAGGTGACAAGAGTAAGAGCTAAGAAATATTTTCAAAGATATTCTCTCGTAAGAGTACACATTAAAAACTACCTGTTTGATTTTACACTATCCCAAGAGACACACTTCGCATAAAAAAGAATGTATTTCACGTCTACTGAAACATAAGTAATGCTATAGTTTGCCGAAAAACAGTGAAATTTATAAATTCTACTTGTTATATATGGATAGAATTATAAATTAACTGAAAACAAATATACTTATGTAGAGGAACATTTGTTCTTGTATAGGAAAATAGATATATCCACATAATAGTTTATATGCGTAAATGTTCATACGGGCACCCCTATTGACATAGGTACACTCATATACATGCATACACGTACAAACACACCAAGACATACACATAGATACATACAAAGGCGCACACACACAATACACAAACATACACGTATATATATTTTGTTTTGTAAACCTGATCTACGATAGACATATTTTTATGAAGTATACGCATGCTGGTCACAGACATATACGCTCACATACACCTTTGTGCTTTAGTGCACGTATGTGTTTATACATATAAATAATACACGCATATGTAATAATACATATATACGTACTATATCTTTTACAAGGGCATGGTTGAGAGTTTTAAGTGTAAAGTTATGTAGCATATATCAGACTGTAAACCATTATGGACTTTCCAGTTCATTTCTAATTGTTTGGGCTTTATAGATGTAGAACCCATGTAGATTAATATTTGTAGATAAAATTGATAAGTAACAGAATAAGAAAGACGATGGAGAGGCAATTGGGAGGAAGAAAAAAGAAAGCAAATATTTACAAGTAGTGGTAGAAACGCAGGGTTGCCATAGACAGCTGAAAAATCATTATGTCTAAGGAATACATTCGGAACATCGTTTATTCGTACACGCGACATGTATATTAACCGTATAACGATAGGTTATTGGAAATAAGCATGCATGTATTAAGAAAGAAACATAAATGTGCACGCATCTATACATATATATATACATGATTGAATATTGATATATTCAGGGGTGTATCCATGCATAAAGATACGCATATAAACACACTGGACCTGTTGTTTTATATACGTTCATTATTTCGTTTTGCAAGATTCCTGATGTATAGTTGTGTATTGAAACAGAAATCGTTGTATAACGGAATGGTCATTTGTTTTACTAAATAAACACACGCACTATCTATTTTTTTTTCTTCACTCGTTCATTACTGTTCTTATTTTACTACTTTCACTCATGCCCATTGTCCGGAAATCTTTCGTCACGCATCTGTGATCTTTTCAGCGACACTTTTTTTTTTGTTTTCGCGTGTGTTCTTTCTCTACTTCATTCTGTTCTCCTCAGATGTGTATCCTTATGTGCGCACGCTTTTGTGTTCTTGTTTCTATGTGTGCATGTGTGTATATATGTGTGTCAGAGTTTTTAGCAGCAGTGTGGCCTTCTCCTCAGACCCATCCGCTCACCCCATTGTGCAGCAGCTGTCTTAAGACCCCAGAATACTATGGTACAGTTCCTGTAGTCCTCTGTGTACATGTGTTTGCCCACAGTACATGTGTACATGTATTCGTGGTAGTTGTTGTTGTTATTGCTATTTTTTTTATTAATGCGGCTGCTGTCGTTGTTAATTATGGTGTTGGAATTGTTATAGCCGTCCATGAAATTCCGTGTCTATGTGTTTGTGTGTGTGTAAGTTTTCGCCTTGTATGCTGTATGTATCCATGCTATTTATACATTTTCATTTATTTATTTTATCTATCTCTATGTCTTATATTTATCAATGGCATGTGACAAATATATTTATATATTTACTTATTGATATATATATATATATATATCATAAATATCACAAGTAAGTGCATATATGTCTATATTGCGTGTATTACGCTGTATGTTTTTGTATATTATTTATGATCATTTGCCCACTCTCTACTCATCCCTACTGTCTTTAGTCATGTGATGTGGTGGTGGGTGTTACTGGTATATTCCTGCTTTCTATTGAGGCGCGGTCTATCTACTGTTATGTGTGTAGCCTCTGTGAACTATCTAAGTGTCGTTTCAGTTCTATGTGTCGATAGTATATTAATCCCTATGCTATTAATCGTGCCTCCATGTTCTGTCTGAGCATGTTCGTAGAACACTGACTAGCTATTCCCTTCTTTGAGCTCTCACCAATGTCATCTATACGCTCTCCTGTGATGCGTGCAGTCTCTCCAATGTAGGTAGTTGTCATGTTTCTGCACCGCCTCTCGTAAGCTTTTTATTGTCATACCAAGGTATTTTGTTGTCATACCCAGTCCTTATTTATCTTATTACTAGTCCATTCTCTGTTGTTCCTGTACAGCGGGCAGATCCTTTTAGCATCACTCTCTATGATGTCTTTGTACTTAGTCAATGTTTTTACTATGCTGCTGATAAAGCTTCCCCATATCTTCCCACATATCTTTTCTTTTTCGATATGCTTCTTTTTCTAAATTCCTATCGTTGAGTCCAGCATCCAAGGTGGTTGTGGTATACATTCTCTTGTAGTTTCTATAAGTTTGTGTGTCAAACATAGAGATAAGTGTTGATAAGTTCGATGATATCCCTTTCAGAATTCTGTTGATTTCATTTGTTGCTTTCGAGAACATATAGACCCTAAAATAATTATTACGCAATAATAATGCTAGGCCAACTATTAACAAATAAAAAAAATGTCTGCAGTTGAACACCTACAAAACAATAACATAATAATCATTAAGCATGAAGATAAAGGAGGAGCAATTGTTATAATGAATGCAGAATACTACAAGGAATTCGTTTAGGACCAATCGAAGGACACAACATTCTACTGTAAAATACATTCAAATATAGACAACTATATCATGAAGAATGTTAATAATCAGGTTTTAATTTATTACAGCTCCCTTACTACTAATTAAAGAGACTACATCACTAATTTTCAATCGAAATTCAGCAACACGCAGTAAAGGAACAAGAAGATGACTACTTAAAACTACTACACCCGAAAGATCTAAGATTTAGACCTATCATACCTGGTGCAGCACGCCCAACACACAGTCTAAGCAATTTCAGTCACATTATTTGGAAGCCATTATGTATCTACATACCTAGTTGCATCCTGGATGACATTGACTTTCTGTCTCACCTTCCCAAAACAACGGAATCGAATTCACATTTAATTAGTCTTGATATAGTGATTCCCAGTAGATTCACCGTGCTATTTAAATAAGATATAAGTTAAACTTATCCTTCAACATAACACATTCTTTTTCAATATAACGAATTACATTCAAAGTAGAGGTACAACGAGAGAAACGAGATTTTCTCCCGTTTATGCAAGTTCCGTAATGCGATACTTAGAAAATAAATTCTAATCTGGACAAAATTTCTAAACACCCAGGCAGAATGTAATATTTTGCAGAACAATCTGCACCCAACTCTCTAATTTACGAAGGAGATGAGTAGTACCAAGTTACCATTTCTAGATATAATGGTAATGAAAACTGACACCACCATCACCAATAATTTATAGTATAAACACACAGACAGAACGCAATACAAAACACATACAAAACGCAATATCCCATACTGACTAGCCAGAAAAGTTTGTACTATTACTATTGTAGAAGATGTGAATATCAGAGACAAACGCCTAACAGCGCTCAAAGAATTTCTACTCAAATAAATATACCCATCTCTACTTCTAGAAAATGGTATACAGCGTGCTATAGAAATAAAATACCCACACAGCAATTTAGGGCAACGAAGAAAAAAGAGGTAACCATGAACAGATGATCCCACTTATAGTGGCACACAATCCGTTTTACCAAAATATCTTATGCGTTGCCAAACCACACCTGCTAATCATTGCTCAATGTAATGAATTAAAGGATATAATGACGGATCGGGTTATGACTCTAATTAAAAGACAGCCGATGAACTTGAAACAATTATTAACAATGGGAAAGGTTGGCCTAAGCAACAAGGATGAATCATTTATTGAATCCAAATGTAAAGATAATCGATGTGGTACATATCAGTTCATACATACCAGTCAATATATGAGCACAAAAGCCGGAATAATATTTATAAATGGAAATATGAACTGCAAAAGCAGATGCCCGAATTGTGAAGAGATATACGTTGGTCAGACTTGGAATGCACTATCGGCACGTTCCCGTGTGCTTTGATGTCCGTCAGATACCTTTAAATGACCATCTGACAACATGAGGTCAGAAATAATTTATAATATTCCTATTGTACAAACTACTTAACTGAGGTAAATTTGTGACAAAAGTCAGAGAAAAGAATTTTATTGATAAATTCAAACCAGGTTTAAATGGCTAGATATAGTAACGGTGATAATTAGAATGATGATGGTGATAATGAGAAGTACTACTGCTATTACTACAGTGACCACCACCAACACTAGCAACAGTAATAATAAAGGTAACATTGAATATGTTAGTAGTGTTCACCATATGAACATTGACTAGATTGAAATGTAAAAATTTTTGGAATAGTAACAAAAGATTTCAATGAAAACAAGAATGTTGTTATACCATTCCAAAATATGGCCAAACAGTTATTCCTTTAGATGCGGTCAAAGAAGAACATTTTAGATGTGCTCACCAAAACGTGACGTCTAAGCAACATACTGATTAGTGAAAAAACGGCTAGAACTTGACGCGCACACCAAAAAGTGAGATCTAAGCAACATAATGCTTGGTGAGAATGCTTCGTAAGATTCAGCAGATTGAATCTTACGAAGATATTCAAAGGATCGGAAGATATTCAAAGGATCGGAAGATATTCAAAGGATCGGAAGATATTCAAAGGATCGGAA
This sequence comes from Octopus bimaculoides, assembly GCF_046866305.1. Lineage (NCBI taxonomy): Eukaryota > Metazoa > Mollusca > Cephalopoda > Octopoda > Octopodidae > Octopus > Octopus bimaculoides. The sequence goes on from NC_142931.1 coordinate 35,579,430, forward strand.
GATATTCAAAGGATAAATGTAACAATTTCACGACAGTTGTCAATCGTGGAGCATGACTGTCACTGCATAAACCTGGTTTATTTCACTAATGTAACAGTGTAAAAATTGCAAAAAATAAAACATAAAAACCAGATTCTATATTTATGAGATGAGGAATTATGTACATTATTTACATTATTTACATTTGACGGATATTTGTCCTCATATTGTTTCTTGTTAACACAACGTTTCGGCTGATTTACCCTCCAGCCTTCATCGGGTGTCTTGAGGAAATTTCGAACCTGGGTTCTCATTCCTAAGTTATATTTCGATGTTATTGTTGGTGTTGTTGTTATTATTAATATTATTATCATCATTATTATTATTATTTTGTCTTTCTTCTTCTTTTGTGTTGTTGTTGTTGTTGTTGTTATTATTATTATTATTATTATTATTTTGTTTTTTTTCTTTTGTTGTTGTTGTTGTTTTTGTTATTATTATTATTATTATTATTATTATTATTATTATTATTATTATTATTATTTTTATTCAAATTACGATGAACGTAAACAAACAAACGAAGTTTCTTTTTGGAAGCGTTGAGATGTCTTAGAAAGTTAAAGAAGTGATTTTAAATTCTCAAACGCAGGATAATGCTAATAATATAGCCTGAACAACATAAGATACCCCTATTTTGCAGAAAAGTGTAGGCGGCCAGGTCACTGCCTGAAATTGAACTCGGAATTTTGGGGTTATTAGCCCACGCTCCTAACAACTACGCCATATGCCCGTGGGTATATGACATTCCAAAGGCTGCAGCAGTCTGAATGGGAAACGATGCCCCACGTACCATATCCGCCGGACATTGACCCTTCCAATTATGATTTATTCTGCATTCTTCAAAATCATTTCGTCGGAAAAATTATGAATTCTGAAGACGAGATCAAAACGAAATTGAAGCGGTATTTTTCGTCACGGACAAGTGAATTTTGGAAGAGGGTCCTTGCAGGTCTACCATATAGATGGAAGAGCATTGTTGAAAATGAAAGACAGTATATTTTAGATTGAAAAAAACTTTGTTTCTCTTAATTTTGAAAAATAAAAAAAGTACAAACTATATATTTTGTCTTCGTATGTACGTTTATATTCTCTTGATTTATAACAAAATATATCCGTATTATTTCAGTAGGTTCTTCTCCTCGTTTTCAAGTTTGAAAATATATAGAAACATTAAACCTTTACACCATAAAATTGATAGATCAATCAATGCGGAAGTTGCGTACATTGCGTAATGCACTCCACTATAGTACGGAATATTCTTTCTCATTTGTGAAAAAAATTGTGAAGTTAAAATGTTAATAGTTACTCGTAATCGGCTTAATTGATTAGACATAAAACATTTGTTGACAATGAAAAACCTTTATTGCTTGTTAAATGTATAATCTTTATGGAGGGAAAACAAAAAATTCCTGCTTCAATCGCTTTAGGTTTCAAAAGTTCAAGTATCTATTTTATTCTAAAAGTCTATAGTGGTTGTATCTAGAAAACGAAAATAATTTTGCTTGAAAATCCAAATGCTTCAGTTCGCAAATGAACAGGTCTCCAAAAGTTTGAAGCAATAATGGAAACACACAAGTATTTAGACTATCCATATTAAATATTATTCAATACAATGTAGGGCAAAAGTTGAAATGAGAATTTTCAAATTCAGCCGAAAATAACATGTAGCTGTTTCGAAACAAGATCGACAATTTGCAAAGTTAAAAATCATAGTTTTAAACAACATAATTTTCATGTAATGAACCGAGACATGGACCGATCAGCATCGAGACGTCACGTGATGCAACTTTCCGGAATCACCTAGAACGTTCCTTTACAATGCTTATAACCAGGCGTATTTTTGGAGTGTCAAAGACAACTAGGCATATTGGGCAGAGAGTGGCTGATTCATTTCACACATCTCACTACTTGCTTCGGTTTCTGGCTGGCCACAGCAAAGCTAACCCCATTCTCATTTTGCTTTTCCTTAGCTAGCAGTCGTTTTAATGACATTTTACTCAATCTTGTAGCACTATCGAATATTTTGCATTTACGAACTCAGCATGGTATGCTTTATTCCAGCTTGTTAGATTATTTACAGAGCGTTTTTAATCAACAATTTCTAAGAGCTATATAATTGTCTTTTCCAGTGTGTAAGCTTTGTTCTCGCAGTTTCAAGTCACGACCAACATGTAAAATATTTGTGCAGGGATATAAGATTCTGTTACAGTAATCCCTCGCCATATCGCAGTTCATCTATCACGGTTCATCTATCACAGTTTATAATTTAAGCTTACTCGATTCCTTCGTGGTGTTATTTTGCATTTATAATCTACTTCGCGGATTTTCACCTACCGCGCTGTGTTTTAGAACGTAACAACCATGATAGTCGAGTAATTGTTTACGAATGTAATTGTTTAGAAGTGCTGCTCATTCATTACACACAGAGAGGACTCCACTCAGCCAAGAACATTTCATAACTTGTTCCCTATGACCATATGACAACTGTTAACTACACCTAGTGACAAACAACTCTAAATACAAAAACTAATCTTAACTGCATTATTTTTATTTTTCAAGGATTTTGATTGGCTGATATTAATGGAAGGTTGTTCCTTCCTTGTTTACAATTAATTTAGAATTTAAATATTTGTTAAGAAATTAATTGTCTTCAAGTGACAAGGACGATCTCAGTTAACTAATGTATTAAATACATGTATTATAAATGCAGGTCTCTAAATTATGTGCATTGAAGATGTAAAACCTTTTAGTATTATTATTTTCCGTTGGCTGATATTTCTCACAGCTGGATCTTGCCTAACATAGTTCAACAACATCGAAATAAAGTAACTGTTGTATTTTGTTGAGAGATTATTATAAATATTGAAATTACAATAAGATTGCTACTATGCTAATATACCGTGAGATATATTCATTCATTAATATATATATATATATATATATATATATATATATATATATATATATATATATATATTGGGTTTATATACATAGGGTTTCATTTTTACGAATATCTCTTCAATTACAACTGGTATAGCTTTCAAATAAAATCTCATCGGTTGAGTAAGACGGCGAAAAAATAGATTTAAACTCTTTATAAACATTGAAAACAGTGCCCTAAAAAAACAGATGGAATCTTATATAGGAAAGCGTATCCACTTATACACCACAATTTATCTCTTGACATACTATTATGAAATGGCAATAAAATATTGTCTTAAGATTTTGTATCCTTTTCTATATTATAAAAGTATGTATTCCACATCATATCATTGGTGTTTTCCTACGATATACGAATCAATTGGATATATACAGAAACTTTGTAAAAGCTAGTAGTATTTGAATAAAATGCTGCAGAACACAAAAGATAGTGAATAGTCTGTAACAACATCTTGTAACTGTTTATCATCAGGAGGTTGGATACAAGTGTTAGTATATACAAAAGTTATTTTTTGTCTTGCGATAAGACTTATATTCGTGTCTGGTTTATTTTACATATTAGTAAAAAATGTTGTCGACAGACAGCAAATAGCTTGTAAGATAGAACCACCATCGCCTAATCGTATTTCTAATACAGAAACATTTGCTTTCATGATGAGTGTTATTTATGGTTTCAAAAGCGGCGAGCTGGCGAGATCTTTAGCAAGCCGAACGAAATGCTTAGCGGTATTTCGTCTGTCGCTACGTTCTGAGTTCAAATCCCACCGAGGTCGACATTGCCTTTCATTCTTTCGGGGTCAATAAATTAAGTACCAGTTAAGGACTGGGGTCAATGAAATCGATTCTCCCCCTCCCCGTAATGTCAGGCCTTGTGCCTATAGTAGAAGGGATTTCATTAAAAGGAAACCATTTAGGGTTTCAAAAGCCTATCAAGAATTTAGTTTCTTAAAATAAGAGTAGGTAATCTTGAGTAAATAAATCAGTCAAGGTTAAAACAGGTAGATGTTCAAGCTTAACAAATATGTTCGTGCTTCTAAAAGATGTTCATGCATAATAAATAATTTCTTGTTTGATGGAAATATTTTACATATGTTACATGACATTATCCTGGGAAAATGTACAGTTCCTAGCAGTTCTGCTGTAATTTGGCTTTGCCTATTTTTATAAATAATGTAGAATAAGTTTAAAGAAGTGACTGTCTATCTCTTCAATTGTGTCAAATACGAATGAGAGGTTACACGCATCCCTCACTCAAGAGAAGTAGTTTAAGGTGATAATAAGTACACAGGTAACCCGAAACATTATATCAAAATACTCCTTTTAATCCCACCCAGCTGTTATGCGCTGTGTTTATATCATTACCTTGTACTTCTATGTGGTACCTACTGTACGGATATATCGACCATGTAAGGTCATATTTATAATGCAATGTAATTAGGTTAATTTACGTGTCGATATTATAATTATGTCTATGCTATAATAAGCATATACATTTCTTAATATATTTGTAGTAAATATCTAACAGAAAGGTGATGATGTAAACAGTCATAATTATTTCATAAAGCCATTTTGAAGCACTCGTATATAAGGGATGTAGTGTGGACTGTGGATATATTTCCCTATGTTAGAGACAATAAGAGATATGTCAATGAACAAATTGGAAACATTTACCAGTGTAGTTATTTCTATTATAAATATATGATCTACCCGAGCCGTCTGTGTTGATCTAATTGTGTATCCCTAATTCAAACCTGATCGTAGATATGTTTAGAAATGCTTGAGTATTTTGAGCCCATCATTTACTCTCTCTCTCTCACACACGCATACGCACGTACGCACACGCGCACACACACAGACACGCACGCGCGCGCATGCAATCTAACTCATGAAATCCTTTTTTTTTTTCTGTTTCCACTTCTCTAGGATAGAAAGAAATGTGATGCATACTCATCCGCAGTGTTTGGTAGTGTACCACTACTAGAGGCTGTCTCTTTGATTGATAAAAAGTCAAATTAATTTGAAGCGTGTACGCGTGTGTATTGTAAAAAAAACTCGAAAGTTTTCATACTTAATACATACACATTTCTAAACTATACTAAGAATTTAATAACAGGGTAATTCTGATGTGTATGTTTGGATACATTTTTCAAACAAAGAATGGACGTTCAGTTACAAGAAACCGTGACACTGTCTGTGCCTTGCAGATATATTAATTCTATGCTACTTTTTCAATGAACTAAGCAATATTATGCGCAATCAATCTAGATGTAGCATTGAAATGTTGAATTAAATGTTCAGAATTGTAAGCTTAAATCTACTGCAGGTATTACGATTTGTTTCTAGTCATAATATTTTATTCTGCGAAGAACTATTTCATGTTCCTCTCAAGGAGGAGTATACCGGATTTAAGAGGTGATCTAATATGCTGGCTATTCTAGGAGAAAAAAATACCCTAAATCTATGTAATATAAATTAGAGCTGAGCGCCTGCATTTATATGTAAAATAAATAAAATGTCGAAATAAAATATGAAATACATGATGATGATTGCAT
>NC_142931.1:35589960-35644960 GCF_046866305.1 Octopus bimaculoides
GAACACATCTTTTAGGATTCATTCCTCGAGGATTATTCATAATTTTGTTTTCGCACGAAATTTTATGTAGAGTCGGGAGTTTAAATTTGTTCATCTCTTTCGTTGAAGTAAATCATTATTTGATACGTTGCTGATCATACCCAGGTTAGCGGGGGAAAAAACACAATTCTTACATTTGTTACGGACTTATTTAAAATGATTGACTAGTATTGAAGAGAAGTCCAGCATCAAAAGAGAAGAAAAGAAGTGAATAGAATATTCAGCTAAAACATCACTAAAGACGGGTAATGTTTAAGATGTTATCTTATTTCGGCCGTGCCAGCAGAAAGAGAGTATATAGTATTGCTAAAAATATCTGTCAAATTTAATAAGGCTCTGTTTAAACGTTTTTGTATAATCATTTATATGGTCTTCGTCGGGTATCTCCACCTTTTATTTGTAATATGGTTTAATGAAAACGATTCAAATGATATGTTCAGAAAAGTAACGTTTTTCACGGTATTTTAATAACGCCAAATACTAACGGATCTGGCTATTTCTATCGTGAGCAGAAATCCAGGTACTTCTTATAACCTTACTAAAATGCTTCAACTCAATCATTTTCAATTTAGGCATGAAAACGAGAACAGTTTCTTTATTGCTTCTCAACGACTAATTAAACTGACGTGAAATTTTATTGGATGCAAAAGGCGACAGAACAACACTATACACAGTATTACCAGATATTTTAATATCAATGGAAAAAAAGATTTAACATTAAGTAAAGCTTCTCTTAGTTCTAATCCCAGCATCTGTGTACTACAAGGTGAATTGGAGTAGTATTCGCATATTCGAGAGACTGAAACTTTGTGAGAAACTGAATCTTAAACATTGTTGAATTTATACTGGCCTTCTGTGAGATTTTGAAATTTACATATATTTATGACAAATGAATAAAAATTGCGACATTTTGTTATTTACTAATTACAAGTCTAACGCATCGCTGGGAAGCAATTTAAGCACAAAGTCACTCTAGCACGTTGTTGTTTTTTTTTCTTTTGTTTATAAACTAGTAAGATTTGTGTCACAGTTGCTCCGATAGATTTACGGACGGTCAAAGTTGGGAACGAAAACAGGAGAGTGGAGATGTTCAAGGAAACCGAACGAAAACATACATGCAGGGTCGTTAGACCAGAACGAGAGGGAAATATTGAACGCTGGGAGAAATATTTTCGTTGAACATAGAAAAGATAGAAGAGAGAGATACAAGACGTCCTGTCCTTAGAACGTCATGCAGGAAAAGAAAGATGTTCACGTGAAGAAAAGAATGATGGACTATAGTCACGTGTGAGCAATGAGAGAGAGAGAGAAAAAAAAAGAGAAAGAAGAGATAGACAGATAGAAAACAGTGAAGGGAAGAAAAAGAGATTTGGAAAAGGATGGAGGAAGAAAACAGTAGAGTACAGTCGCATCAAAAAGGTGAAGATAAACTTATTTGGAAATTGATGCGTGGCGGACAATTAAATAATGATATAATAATATAGATATGCCTATCTGGGTACAGGACGTCATTAACTGTGTAAACAACATGAAGCACGAAGACAAACGAGTTAAATACGCAAATAACGAGAGAAAAACTGAAAAACAGTACAAGTAACACAAAGAACGACTCTTCATCAGTTGTTGGCTCTCTATCTACTCTTCATTTCTAGAATTCAACGACAATATGAGTCTTCGAAGACTCATGCTTTCGTTAAATGCTCGAAATGCGGAGTAGATAGACAGCCGACAACTGATGAAGGGTCATACTTTGTGTGTGTCAGTATATATATATATATATATATATATATATATATATATATATATATATATATATATATATATATATATATTATATACGTGGAAAAGTATACAGACAATTATTTATACACACGCGTATACCCACTGCATACAGAGACATGCAAGAGCACAAACAAATCTCTGTGCATATATAAGTATGTCTCCTTGTATATATGTACGTACGTATGTATTTTCTATGTTTGTATGTATCTCTGTGTCTATTTATGTATGTATATTATCTTAATATTTGTTACAAACATACTTACTAAAAATAATATATGCACATTTACAATGCCCATACATATATTCATATTTTCATTGATTTCTCTTATCTATTTTTTTCCTTTTTCTATGCAGGATATATTTTGTATGCTACCGAAACAAAAAATAGGTGTGCTCAACACGTATTTCTTGAAAAGATTTTCTGGCTAGCTAAGTATTCACCTGTCGAAAATTTGAAATATAGTGGGTTTGACTATGAATTTTCCCGGCGGAACCAATCTCAGACGAAATTATGTTTGCTGAATCTGTATGTTTTTACAGAATTTCTATACAACCATTATCTATTTTATTACTTAGTAAAATCGTGTATGTATATCTATTGTAGCCTGACAGAAACATGTCAACCCATTGTTCTCGTATGTTGTTACTTAGATTTATATAAGAAAGATCAATAGGAAACAAGTGAAGTGGCATAACATTCAGGACACGAAAATACTTTAAAACGGATTTTGTTTCAATCCATTTTAATAGGCCCCGTTTCAAAACACGTGGACTGTCAGGTTATACATGACTAATCAATAGCTAAAGGTTCTAAACACTGCTACTATACTCTTTTACTTTTTTGCTTGTTTCAGTCATTTGATTGCGGACATGCCGGAGCAACAAATTTAGTCGAAAAATTCGACCCTAGGACATATATTTGTGTAAACCTAGTACTTATTCTCTTTGAGTTCTTTTGGCGAACCGCAAATTACGGGTTGACGTTATTGTTTGAAGGTATCTTATATAACCCAAAGAATAAAAGGGAATTTATTCTAACAGAAAAGGAGGGTTGGTGATTTAGTTAAGATACACAGATTTGGGATTAAGTAACTAGCAATAATATGTATTTCGATGTTCTTTGATTATTCCTGAATTGTGGTGCCACTATTTACTGCATGGATGTAGAGGCCGTTTACATTGGCTACAATATAAATGGGAAGGTGTTAAGTCGATCACATCTACCCCAATGCTATAAATACTGTAATGACACAAACTATGAGTGTCTGTATGTATTCGCGTTAATTTTGTCAGAGTGTCTCCACTGAAATAATATCTTGACCTTATATATGCATATATATATGAGTGTGTGTGTGTATGTGTGTGTGTGTGTGTGTGAAATTTTCATTGATGATTATCAGACATGATTTCTGAAATCTAATCAACATTTGTATGAGAGCTTTTAAGAACTAAACTGTGAGAAGTAAAGCTGTAACAAATTGGGCATAATTTGAGCGCAGAACAAACAGACAGACGAATTGCCACTAAGCATCTTGCCGGCCTTGCTAGCCGCTCTGCAACACTACCTTTCTTATATATGTTAATATTGGTAATCATACGAATGTACGTGTACATGTGTAAGTATATAATTTTATGTGTGTGTGTGCAAGTGCGAGTATATATATATATATATATACATACATATATATATATATATATATATATATATATATATATATATATATATATATATATATATATATATATATATATATATATATATGCGTGTGTTTGTGTGTATGTGCATGTCTACAGAGGGTGAAAGTCGGTGGAGAGAAAGTGAGATAGAGAGAGAAGGCAGTCAGTAATAATATCGTTGGATATTATAGATCTTACTGCTTATGTCAACTTGTTGTAAATGTGAATCTTGATAATCTCTGTCTTTCAGCCATGGATCCCAATGATAATATATTACAAGGCCTTGACCGATAATTTAATCTTTGTCGTACTCTAAATTTATCTCATATCACAAATGTTACTGGTGTAGCCATACATAGTCTGGTGCATACAGTTCTCAGAGTGTGTTAGCGGTAAACCTACTTTCTCTGTCTCTCTGCTTGTTGGCAGTGGGCAAGGGCAGTGCCCATGTCCTTTGTAAACCCTCCTGAAGCCTCTCTGAGCGTTATCATTTAATTTCCTCTCGAACGTTTGCCGTTTGCAAGTCAAAAACTGCAAGAGAGAAATGGTTCAAGAAAACAAGTGTGATGTGAAGGGGAGAAAGGATGGTATGATGAAAGTGTGAATAGCGTTGGCATGACACGAACGTGTTCCTCGGACTGAGGTCATAACAGTAATGTTATGAAAGCCAGTGAGAGAGAGAGAAAGAGAAAGAGAGAGGGTTAAGATTACGCCTGTTGAACATAAACTGGAATTTGTCCCAGATTTACTTTCTGATGATAACTTGGTATCTCTTTTGTGGACGTATTAATGGATATCTGTATATGCTGTAACAAAATTGCGGCAGCTGTGAAAGTTAAAATTATTTGAGGCTGGATTTCTTTGCATCCTTTATTAGAAGAGCCTATCATTGACATTCAGCCCTATGTACGTTAAAGATATGCTTTTCTAAGAATTAGCCACTGCTTTAATGAAGTCCACTGTTGGTAGTGATTATAAAATCTTTACTTGCGTGCTAATCGTGATTAAAAGTTGCATCATTTTATGATGATTCTTTACTGTAAATGTTGTTTTTAGTTACATATCCTCGAAAGATATAACGTTCGTGTACGTCCTATTTTGGAAGATTCTTTTAAACTCTCTGTTCATATACCTTGCTTTCGTTTGACCTGTGATGTCAAGGCTGAAAGTGGATGATGTATTGTAAGAGCATGCTGGAGAAAGTTTGTTAGATAAGTGTATTCTGTATATGTGTTGGCATACAAGAAAGTTAATAATTAATGGGAGGGTAAATTTACCAGAGGGCTTACTTCAAAATTTTGGCGTTTCGAGAAAGCGTAGAACGTAGCGTAGTGTTGCGACGTCCAGATGACCTATTGCTAGAAATCTGACCCCAGCTGGCACAATCACTAGAAACTGAGAAAACGTTCTGCACTATTTATTTCGGCTCTTTACGTTCTGAGTTCAAACCTAGCGAATTCGAAATATCCTTTCATCTTTTCGGGCCAATAGAGTGCTAGTTAGGTACACGAGTTGATGGTATAGACCAGTCCACTCTTCTCAAAATTGCTGGCCTTTTGTATAAATTAAAAACCGAACTAAACCCTTTAAAGCTCTTAATAACTGTAAACATTTAAAATTAGATTCCAATCTTAGACATCGCCTCGAAGAAATATAGCGATATCCAAAATGAAAAGATATCGATTTACGTTAAATGCCTAATTCGTTGCCCATAACATCTTTGCAATTAAATCACTTGCCATATATACATCCAAAGTACAACGGTCATATGAAACATTTTGCATATCCTTGCCCGACTTAGAATTGTTCAGAAACAATGAAATTTATGGTGGTTTTTATAGATATAGAAAAAAATAATGTTGTTGTCAGTCGCTACAGAATAAACTGTGGTGAAATAAACGAAATGAAAATAACAATATAGTATCTATAAATATTCGTTTAAAGTACAACTATGAGAGAGCAATAATCTTAGATGTGATTAGGGAACAGACATTCACAGGTGACTAGTTCTGTCAAAAGACAACTAAACCAGTTCAAACATTTCTAATTATATATGAAAAGATGTAATTGATGGCTGAAATTTGACAGCAGAGATATTCTTCTGAATAACATCGTGAAACATGATACATGATTTATACAAAATCATACAGTTTATTCGATATTGTATTGTTATTTTTGAAGCCTAGTATCCTAAGTTTCAATATTTGAACGAATTGAGAATATGAAGATAATGAAGGCATTGATGTCTTATTTAGAAAGGACAAGTTTCGGAAACGGTTGTCATTAACACATTCACATCACACACTTCATATAAAATGCATCTCAGCTTAAAACATATTTTCCTAATTATCTGCTGAAGCTCTGTGTTTTAGCATACATTTAGAAAAGTCACCTTCCTTCCTAAGCATAGAAACGTAGCAGTAAACATAATTAACAGCATAATTTAAGACTACTGGAGAATATTTAAACATTATCCATTCAACTACAGCAGGAAATGTAATTAATTGTTTATTGTCACACTGATAACTTCTATTCATAGGCCAGAAACTCAAATTAAATAACCAATATATTGTTAAGAATCAATTTAAGTTTAAAAGAAAAAATATATTTTATCTAATATTAGAAATCGCACCTACCACATCATAGAGGATCGAGCAAGTTCCAAGTTTTACTCTATGTCTTCATTTAATAGAGAATAACAATTACATGAACAAGTATTTCAAATATTACAAGATGCATTGCAACAAGTGTACGTTCATAGTATACGTTTTTGAATATTTTATTAAATCTCTCCAATCTTTCAATACAAATCATAGCTTCGCTAATGACACAAAAGAAGTAAACGCGATAACCAATTCAAACCGTTACACATCACGGCTATAATATACACGAAATTATTAAATATATATATATATATATATATATATATATATATATATATATATATATATATATATATATATATAATACTAAGTGGGGCAAGAACGCAAACCATCCAGACAATTAGGTGATACAAGAAAGGGGCAGCAAAACATCCAGATAGACGATACAAAGAAAACAAGGACAGATCTTTCGGAGTTTTCTTTCCTCAGTCGATATCCAGATTATCTTTGCAATTTCGGCTGGTTATTCTCAATCTGGCCAGCCCCAAGGAAAAACTAACCTATGAGCATTAGATTTCTTGGAAGAAAGCAGCGAACGTATACAAAATCAAGGATGGAAAAAAAACGAACAATGTTAAACAGATACAATAAAAATAAAAATAATAACAGGATATAACAACAGATATCTTTCGACTAAGGACGAATTAAATTAAGCTGGCTTGTGTGGAAATAAAGCCTTACGACAGGGATACAAGATTTCACAGGCTCAGGGTGGAATATCGATGTTGCACGCACAACGGCCGACCAAGAAAGAAAGATCAGGCTTGGCCGAACGCCGGTCACGTGGGAAGAGAAGAGGGGGAGAGGTAGAGGCAGAGGGACAAAAGAATTAAGGAGAGGCGACAAAAAATGATAGGAACACAGTGAAGTGATAAGTGGAGAGGAAGTGAGCAAGAAGAGAAGGCAAAGACATGTAAGCGAGGGGGAACGAAATAACGAAGAATGGAATGAACGAATGGATTTAGTATGCATGATTCTTCATGTGAGTTCGTGTGTTTAAGCATATTCTGTTGTGTCTGAGGAATCATTCTCTTTTAGTTCCTTATAGTTCAACTCACTCACCGGTAAAATTTCCACTCACTTCCTTCTTTATGTTTCTAAAATTTTCGTTGGGTCTTGCAACATTTTCAGTAGTTGTTAACTCTGTCCGTTAATCACACAGCTTTCTCTGTTTTGTTGTACTCTTTTTGGTCTTGGAGTCAGTGTGCATACACATGTATGTATGTATGTATGTATGGATGTATGTATACTTGTATGTGTGTGTATGCATGTATTTGTATGTGTGCATATGTATATATGTGTGTACATTTGTATGTAAACATTCTGCATATTAATGTGTTTGTCTTCCGTGTTTGTGTGTTTTTATGCATGTGCGTAAGTGTGTTTGCATGTGTGTGTGTACCTCTGTCTCCTTGTGTGTGCATGTCTGAGTGTGTGTGTGTATATATGTTTTTTTAGCAAGTAGGTACTGTGTTTATATGTATGAATGTGTATCTCCATATGTGTTGTCGTGTGACTCCATATCTGTCCTTGTGAACACATGTAGGATTAGCCCTGGCATTAATTGTAGAACTAGAAGTGTAGTTTACAGCATAAGATGCAAGGGTGCTTGTAAAGACATGAGCATGATATCATACCTCCATACCCACAGATTATACTGGTAGAATAGAACAGTTAGTGGGTTTTTATGTAGATAGATGTATGTATGTGTATGTGTGAGTGTATGCATATATGTATTTGTATATGCACATGTATGGAAGCATATGGATATGAAAGTAAACAGATCGACATACAGACGGGTAGGTACATAGGTAATATGAAGAGACAAGCACGCATACACACACATAGACAAATGAAGACTGAAACACATGACCATATATATATACACACACACACTGTACTTCACACAAGGACACATATGTAGACACACGTCCGCACATATGGAGATACACATCCATACATACACATCCATACACAGTACATATTTGCAAACAACCCATATACACACACACAAACACTCAGACATGCACATACACATACACACAAACACACACACATGCATAAAAACACACAAACATGGACACGCAAACACATGAACATGCAGAGTACATGCAAATATACATATGCACACACACACATACATGCATACACAAACATGCATGCATATATACATATATACATGTGTATGCACATACTCACTAACCACAAAACAAAAAGGAGAACGCAGTGTGAATAACGCACAGAGTCATCAACTATCGAAAAGGTTGCAAGACCCAACGAAATTTTAGAAAAATAAAGAAGGAAATGAGTGGAAATTTTATCGGTGAGTGAGTTAAACTATAAGGCACTAAAAGAGAATGACTCCCCAGACACAACAATATATATATATATATATATATATATATATATATATATATATATATATATATATATATATATATATATATATATATATATATATATATAAAATATATAGTTTTAGGGAAAATAACCAAGTTTCAAGAACTCATTGATGAAAATCCACTATCACATATAGAAAAATTAACAATTAAAAGCACAATAAATTATATTATATTATATTTATTATATTTATTATATTATATTATTATTATATTATATTATATGTATCGTATGATATTTACTTTGCTTTATATTATACTCATTTATTGTGCTTTTAATTGTTAATTTTTCTATATGTGATAGTGGATTTTCATCGATGAGTTCTTGAAATTTGGTTATTTTCCCTAAAACTATATATTTTATATATATATTATCTATAAAGCTCAATTTAATTTTATTTTTTTATAAATTGATTTTAATTGAGTTTTTACCTGTAATTTTGGATTTTGTCCCTAATATTATATATATATATATATATATATATATATATATATATATATATGTACACCCGAACTACTTGAAGAATAGCAGGACCAGTCAGCATGTCACAGACACAGCTTCTGGTTAGTGGTCATTGTATCTAATATAAAAGTGTTCAGCCTAATTTGGCTGCTAATGGTTGAAATATGACTTTATCACCTTCTGACGTGTTTGAAGGTCATTCTAAGTTAATTGGTATCGTGGAGAAACCATTTGGAGAATGTTGTTATTATGTAATTACGCCCATCTTGAGTAGAGAGAGATGCCAGACAGAAAGCTCCGAATGATTCACTGTAATACATAACACATACATTTTCCAGGATGATTTGTTATTAAATCATGGATATCGTAATATACGAAACAAATAGAATATGATGTTGAATATATTATTAAGATGAGGCTAGTCCATATCAGTTGAGACGAATTTGAAATTTACTGTAGTTCACTAGTTAGGAAGAATATAAATGGACGTAATTACCTTGAGAGGAATATCAAGTCATACTATGCAACAGAAAATAGTAAACTATAATGGAACGAATTGCATAACTCGTGATTCTTATATAGATGGTTACCTCATCCTTTACATTAAACTAGAGACATCAAATTATGCAAGTATTCATAAATTTAAGTAATGTAAATTATATATCTTTAGATATCTGATGAAACTAATGAAGAAGCATAAAATGGAGAATATGCTAAAGAAAATCGATACCAAAAAAAGTTGATTACGCTTCCTAAATGTTCAAGCTACCTCAATTTTCCATTGTTGGTCAGTCACGTATATCACACAAAGGGAACACATTATTTCTGTTCGCTACAGTTTGAATTCCATTGAACCAGTTACGCATGGGAGTCATGGTAAATTAGATGTTAAGAAAGTATGATGTGTATGCTTTCATCAAGCAGTGTGTGAGAAATAGCTACAGTAATTTTACATTTTTTTTAATATACTACTTTTGAAAATTGAGAGAGAATGATTTAAAATTAAAATAAATCAAAGTAAAAAAAATGGAAACAAGCATTTGAATGGAAGCAAACCTGATGATTTATGATAATCAAGACATGCTTTGCGAGAGTAAATTGGATGTACTGAAATTAGTGCTTTTTCCGAAGTGCATTACTGAAATAAATGAAGCGAGCAAACAGCAGTGATACATGTATTTTAAACAAGTAAGCAAATTACTATTTAAAGTGTATTTTTAATATAAGCGTTAATACAATATTATCGAAAGTATTGTAAAATATTTGTGAAAAAAAAAATTGTTTCAGTGTATCATCTATCGTCTCCATTTGCTGTGATTGCTATTTGATTATAATAACGAATGTTAATGCTGTGATTCGAATATAATTGCATTCCGTTCAGCTTATAGTCACTAGCAATCACATTGTTTCACTTAGTAGTTCATATGTGTAAACATTTTATATGTATAAATTGTGACTTTATCATCTAGAGGCCTGAATCTGACATGCGATCCCTTGTGTGTCACTAAAATACTAATTTAGATTATCTGCAACTATATATTTAGAGAGTCATTATTTTCAGGAATCTCAGAAGTTGGAATTTTATAATACTTTGAATTTGATATTGTATTTTGATGTCACACACAAACAGTTTTCCAGTGTTACAGACCTTTTTTTCCTTATAAGAGAAAAAGTGTAAACTGGCTGCACATATATTTTACGTTAAATATTAATCTGAAACATGAAGTCCGACGTAGGCATACATATCTGTAAGAGAAAGAAATGAGACGTAGATTAATTTTTAAATAAAGGTGGTAAAACGATGATAATTACAACCCAAAGATCCACTACAAAACTGAAAATACACTTTCTGTCTCCTCTATTCACCAAAAGTAGAAGGTGTATGGTATTCATAAATAATTGAAAAGAAGCGTGTGAAAGAGTACTTAAAAAGGACAATGTTAGTGATTTAGTGACAGGTACTGCTTCAGTTTCGAATATAAGCTGACATTACTTTAATTTATGTGAAAAAGCTCATGCACACAGGCTTATATAAGTTAAGGCATAAACAAAGGCACACGCTCATACATATTAATACATACATAAACACACCAGTTCACAAGCATCTATATATCTATCTATCTATCTATCTATCTATCTATCTATCTATCTATCTACACGCATACACACATACACATTCACACATATATATGTATATAAATATAGGGTAGCCCAAAAGTAACTGAGAGATTGCAATTTTTGGTAAGTCTTTTATTTTTTGACATTTTTCTTTCCTTTTCGGCCATTTCACAGGCCAGGTCCTGGGAATTTATTATGGAGAAAGATGGCATCGCAAAAGGCATCAAATAGGTGAAATTGTTTTATCAGCAGCAGGACTCTAATATTCAAAAACAAGAGAGCACATCTTTGGCACTTTCAAGTGAGAGATGTTCTAAGTGAAAACACAATTCGGAACTTAGTTCGTCGTTTTGAAAACAATGGGCAGTAAGTGGTCCCCCACGATCTGCGAGACCTCGCACTCCCAGAACTGATAAATTAAGGGATCGAGTGTGACAGAGCTTTGAACAGAATCCGGGAACGTCGACTCAAAGGCGGTGCAGACAGTTTGGAATGTCACAAGCTTATATTTGAATGAGTTCATCAGCAGAAAACAATTGCCGGTTTGGGCTTCCTAGAATCCGAGAGCACTACACCACAAATAAATTCACCCCATAAATTATGAAGCATAAAATGGACGCCATTTAAAAGGAGTCATAAAGATTATAAAGGACTAGTGCAAATTAATCTCCATTATCTCTTCTATAGTGACTTCATATTTCATACATCTATTTGTAAAAACGAATGTCGTATTAAAAATTAAAACCCATCAGTGACTTCTGGGCTACCATGTTTATGATTGATTCTCCCATCGAAGGCGACGTATGAACGACCAGCTTTTACTGGACTACCTACACAAATTGTTAATTTATAGTCATCAAATATCTATGTGATGTACATTAGCTCATTCACTCCATCAAATGGGCGTGAAATTGGTACAGGGAAACTGAAAGAAACTCGTTCTGTATATGTATGTGTGTGCGCGTGTGTCGTTGTGGCTACGTCTGTCTACCAAATCCGCTTGATAACTGGTGTTGGTGTGTTTACGTCACACGTAACCTAGTGGTTCAGCAAAAGTATCCAACTGAATAAGTACCGGGCTTTAAAATATATAAGTTTTAGTTGATTACTTCGACTAGAACGTCAAGGTAGTGCCCCACCATGACCGCAGATCAATGACTCAAAGATATATAAGAATAAAGATTAAATTTATATAGCTGCATTTGAGAAGCAGAATAGATAGCCACCTGACACTAAGGCACAGACGTAGTAGGAAATGTACAAAGTGTGCTAAACTTTGTATGCTAAACGTGTTCATTCTTTACAAACATTTGACAGGGAACATTCAGAGCCTAGATAGTTTGGTAGTCACCTGACATGTTCACTCAACTATATCAGCCTTAACTTACGACGCCACACATTTTTGGTTGCAATAGCCCTTTCATTTGGTCAAACTATCGTATCTGCAGCTACTTCAGATCCCAAGATATCAAAAGTTGTCGAAGTGCAGTACAACGGTTTTACTATGAAGTGGTGAAACTAATTTTTCATTTTCTGTAAAAGCAATGTATTGAACTTATGACACTGTTGCATAATAGCAACGATATATATTTATATGAGAGTATGAATCTTCTAATGTCTACTTTAAGCCACAGTTATTCTGTATAGTATGTGTGTGTGCACGTGAGAATGTGCATGTATGTATGTGCGTGTATGTGTGCGAATATTTGTGTGTATATTTGCGTGTATTAATATGCGAGTATGTCTACAGAGAGAGGGTTTGAGTAAGTGAAGTAAAGAGAGAACGCAGTAAATAATAATGACGTTGAATATAGATCACTGACTCTTCGTTTCGTGCTTGGAAATTGTTGCTAATGTGAAATCGTCGATTATCTCTTAACTCTGAGCTACGGGCCCTGACAAAAGAGGTTCTTACAACGTCCCGGGGCTATACATTAGGCTTCTTCATGCTAGAAATGTAGATGGCGTCACATCAGTTTTGTGTGTGACAATATATCATCTGGTGCAGTTACTCCCCAGTGAGTGGGATTAACTGCACCGTATTAAATTGCTGGCTGTGTACATGCGAGCAGTGCCCGTGTTTTTGCAAGCTCTCCTAAACCCCTCTGAGAGATATCATTCATATTCCTCTTATTTGTTTGCAAGTCATCGACTGCGGGACGGAAATAAACAGTGACGAATATTGCTTTGAGCAAAAATGCATTAGATCCTAAGGCGTAAAAACTGAGCGAGTGATTTGTGTGAGACCTTGGTAGGTATAACACAGCAAGGATTGTGTGAGAGGAGAAAGGATGGTGTGAAGGGAGTATGAATAGTATCGACATGACACAACCGTGCTTCCCGGAGCTGAGACCATGATAGCAGCGGTCTGAATGCAAGAGAGACAGAAAGAAAAAGGGTTGGGGAGATTGTGTGAGGGAGAGATAGATGAGATTGCGCTTATAGACCATAGCCTGCAACTTGTCTCGGAATTATTTTCTGACAAAAATTGGGTAACCATTTTTGGATGTATTAAAAGATATCAATATAGGGTGCAAAACTTATGAAAGCTCTAATAAGAATACGTTAACATGGAGCCACCTAAATTTCACAGTTTTAATAAATATTTGAGGCCGGTGTACTTCGTATCTTTTATTAGATGAGCCTATCGTTGATATTCAGCGCCATGAACGTTAATGATATGCTTCTCGAAGTATTATTCTCTGTTTTAATATAGTCAATCTTTCGAAGTGATTAAAATGCCTCTCCTTGCATGATGCTCGTGATTAAGAATTGCATCATTTTGTAGTGATTTTTTAAAATATAAATAGTGTTTGTGCTTTCTTATGCTCGGAAGATATAACGGTGTATATCTTTATCAGAGGATTATTTTAAAGTCTCTATATACATTGCGTGTGTTTAGCATGTCGTATCAAGACTGAAAGCTGATTTTGTATGCTGGAGAAAGTATCTTAGAGAAGTTTAATCTATATATGTGTTGGCATTCTTGAAAGTTAATAATTAATGGGAAACAAGAAGGTTAATTGACCGGAGTGTCTAATTCGAGATTTTAACAATACGTTGGGGTAGCGTTGAAATATCAAGATGTTCTGCAGCTAGAAATCATACCCAGGTACTTAGAAGGTATCCAAAGGCTCGTGATGGAATAAAATCGTGCACTGCGTATAATAAAGGAGCATCCTACGCCGTGTGTTAGGGTATTATTTTAGAAGCAGAGGAGTAAAAGTATTTGAAGTTACATATTCTTTTTTATTTGACATTAGGTGTAATAGTATTAGTGTTTACATTAGCAGAAGCAGTGATAGATGAGTAGGAGTAGAAACAACAGTAGCAGCAGCAATGTCAGAAATAGTAGCAGTATTAATAATAATAGCGGTAACAGTAACAACAACAACAACAGCAGCAGTAATATTAAGTGGAGTAAAAACAGTAGCATTCACTGTATTAGCGGATGTAGCCGTGTTTGTTTACCGAATTTCTATAGACTTCTTTCAAATAGTCAAACGTTTATTGATTCACATTAAACTTCGAAGCTGTTCCTGTATAGTCTTGTTGTTGATTCACTTAGGTAAATGTCAAGGTATAACAATAAATTCAGGCTGGCAGTGAGGTAGACAATCAGAATTTACGAGAGAGAAATTATTGTTGATTCACTTATGTATTAAAAGAATCAACAAACAACAATAAATTCAGGGAGATAACTAAATAGAATTTATGTCAGAGAAGATTTAAATAATACTTGTAGGGGTAATATTGTGGGAGATGTGTACTTTGGTGTTCACACTTCAATGGGTACGCTTTCTACGTTTCTCTCTTATTTTGTGTGAAACCGTACATCATCTGTTCATGTTCTAAAAACACGGTTATGGTATGACATTGAAAATAACGAATGCAAGGCAAAGAAATATGGGGCCATGTCTTGTGCCTCTGCAAAAGTTAAGGGACTCTGACAAATAGATTTTGCCAGGAACGATATTTTATATATATGAGTGAAAGTCTGGAAGAACATAAAAGTCATCTAATCTGTAGTCAAATGATCATGGCGAAAAATTGAAGAGAGTATCTGCGAATGTACAAACATAGTCGATGGCTATATTTCGGTCAATGAAAACGGCGATTATTGGTTGAATTTAGTTTCAGCATTTCTTGTCAAGAATGAGAATAGATCATGCTGGTTGTTTGTTATACACATTTTCCATTCTTTTAACTTTTTCAGTCTGTTAGTCGAATGCACAAAATACGCCGACGAAGACATTCGGGACATTTCCCACCCCGCCCTCGCTTTCAGTAAATATGTTGCTTATTTTTGGTAGTTTTTGACTTATTTAGTCCCTCGAAGCGTGAGGCATTACTGCACAGTTAATGCCCTTTATATATAATTATTTATGAAGAAATGATGAATTTTTTCATTACGAAATTGTTCGTTATTTTTTCGTTTTGAGGTTTTTTTCACGCTGACTACCTGATAAATTCTTATAAAGAATTTATCCTATATTATATTATATATATATATATATATATATATATATATATATATATATATATATATATATATAGTTATTAATATTTCTAAGTCTCTCTAAAGGAGACTACGGCAGGGGTACTGGAAATTAATAGTTATCGCCAAGCCAACATGGTAGTCCCAAAATTAGGACGAAAGCTGCCGTGAATTAGCTCCAAGAAGCCATCGCCTCTAGCTAGCTATGTGACACACGAAACCTGTGTCCTTTATAACCTTCGAACAGGGGAGGTCAGCAGTGTCCCCCTGCTGGTTTGGCATCTGCAGACTAGTTTCAGGGTGTTGCCCCTTGTCAATGCAGAGCAGCCAAGCCCTAGCCAGGCGGCGCTGCTGACTATCTGCTCGAAGGTTATTTATCTAATTTCAGTGGAATCTATCCACTGGTTTTCAGAAATAGAGTTATTAATATTTCTAAGTCTCTCTAAAGGAGACTACGGCAGCGGTACTGGAAATTAATAGTTATCGCCAAGCCAACATGGCAGTCCCAAAATTAGGACGAAAGCTGCCGTGAATTAGCTCCAAGAAGCCATCGCCTCTAGCTAGCTATGTGACACACGAAACCTGTGTCCTTTATAACCTTCGAACAGGGGAGGTCAGCAGTGTCCCCCTGCTGGTTTGGCATCTGCAGACTAGTTTCAGGGTGTTGCCCCTTGTCAATGCAGAACAGCCAAGCCCTAGCCAGGCGGCGCTGCTGACTATCTGCTCGAAGGTTATTTATCTAATTTCACGGCAGCTTTCGTCCTAATTTTGGGACTGCCATGTTGGCTTGGCGATAACTATTAATTTCCAGTACCGCTGCCGTAGTCTCCTTTAGAGAGACTTAGAAATATTAATAACTCTATTTCTGAAAACCAGTGGATAGATTCCACTGAAATTAGATAAATAACCTTCGAGCAGATAGTCAGCAGCGCCGCCTGGCTAGGGGTTGGCTGCTCTGCATTGACAAGGGGCAACACCCTGAAACTAGTCTGCAGATGCCAAACCAGCAGGGGGACACTGCTGACCTCCTCTGTTCGAAGGTTATAAAGGACACAGGTTTCGTGTGTCACATAGCTAGCTAGAGGCGATGGCTTCTTGGAGCTAATTCACGGCAGCTTTCGTCCTAATTTTGGGACTGCCATGTTGGCTTGGCGATAACTATATATATATATATATATATATATATATATATATATATATATATATATATATATATATATATATATATATATATATATATATATATATGTATGTATGTGTGTGTGTGTGTGTGTGTGTGTGTATATATATATATAAGAGAGAGAGAGAGAAAGAAAGGGAGAGTGAGAGCGAAACACACAGACAGAGCGAGAGTGAAGGAGAGAGAGAAAGAGAGAGAGAGCGAGAGCGAAAGAGAGAGAGAAAGAGGGAGTGAGAGAGAGAGAGACACTGATGCAACACAATTAGATGCACAGTATCCTACCAATAATGGACAGTTGCATGATTTTGTCTTGACGAGTTCGTAAACGAGCGAAAGCGCGTATAAAATATTATCCTTTTCCACAATACACACACACACACACACACACTCACAAAGACACATACACAAACACACATATATGTATATATATGTATATATATATATATATATATATATATATATATATATATATATATATATATATATATATATATATATATATATATATATATATATATATATATATATATGTATATGTATATGTGTGTATAATCAAAATAAGCAACAACGATATTCAAGGTTAATGCAGTACGATCGTTTCATGCAACTCCATTTATTTAAGCAATGCGAGCATTACATTAAATGTGAAATGCAGAACAATCTTACATTTCCTTATAAGGAAAAGGCTGGTGCCCTCGTAAGCTTTAAATCATTAGATCTGATAAGATGAAACAAAAAAAAAGCAAATAAAATCAATGACACTTACAATTCTACTTAGAATTAGTTACTAGCCTGTTTGGTCTGGCTAAATCAAAATGTTGTTTTGTATTCTTCCTTCTCACTTTGATTGTTAAAATGTAGTTACAATAATATGTCCTTCTACTGAAATGAAATTTCAGTAAATTTTCTGTATCTTTGTGCAGCTGAAGATTGCTCTGCATTTTACATTTAATGCAATGCTCACATTGCTTATATAAATGTAGTCGCATGGAACGATCGTACTGCATTAACCTTGAATATTTTGAGTTTTAACCACCTTATTTTGGAATTGTTTGGATAATACCATACTTAATTCTGGTGCCTAAACTTAAGTACCTTGAATCTAAATTATATATATATATATGCATGTGCATGCATATTACGCTATGATATGTCCATGTATTATATCGCGTTCGCTATAGCGCTACTAATAACCCGGAGTTAGAACTTAATAGACTCTCACTATATCTTACGTATAGACATGTATTCATGTGTGTATACATATACACACATATGATATATGTGTATATCATGTATGTATATATAATTTTCGCTATTAGTTTACATTACATGCAAAAACAAATTAACCTTAAACTGAAGAATTCAAAAAACTTAATTAGTTTAACTTCCAAGTTTCAGTACGCCTTTACCTTTATATGTAAGTGTGTATGTTTGTATGTATGTATGTATGTATGTATGTATGTATGTTTGTATTTATGTATGTATGTATTCATGTATGTATGTATTGATGTATGTATGTATTCATTATGTATGTATGTATGCATGCATGGATCAACACCCGGTTACATATAATATGTAGTATCTATTTGTATTCTCATACAAGTGTCTGAGTGGATACTTGTGTTTGTGTGTGTCTGCACTGAAATTATATCTTGAACACACAGAGACAGACACAGATGCATGCACACACACAGACACACATAAATACACACATACATACACACTCACACACACACACACTCACACATATATATAAATTTCACATTGATCATTATCAGATATGCGTTCTGAAATCAAATCAAAATCTGTATGAGATGTTTTAAGAACTAAACTGCGAAAAGTAATACTGCATTCGATATTTTCATTTGAGATGATTTGATTCTCAACAAAATTTCCGTATTCGTGCCTTGTCATATTTCAAGCTAATTTGATATCTAGCAGAGTATTATATGTTTTAAATAAGTTAAATAAAGAAATCCATCGTTGAAAAAGTCTCATACCTAAAAAGAACAGATTATATGAAAATGAAAAATTGAATTATTTTCAAACGCACATGTTTGAATTCCTTTTATAGAAACAGTTTATTTTACAATTACTCTCGTTAAATATATATTACACTGTCTCCAAGATGTTTCTTAAGAGGTTCATACGTCCTAAGCGCATTTTGACAGACGTTATCTATTATTTACTTGTATATTTTTCACCTGTACGAGGTTCCGGTAACTGTCCTGGTCAGTGGAGCTTTCAGATAGTGTTTTATACAGAAAGAATTGTTTGCAGAGAACTGTCTACTTGTACCACTGTTTATTTTCTCGGTATTTCCAAATTCAGGTATGAAACTCCCTAAAAATGATTTTTTTTGTTACCATACCCCACATATCTGGGATGATTGTATCCTCACAGCTCGATACGATCCTATATAACTGTTCTTGCTCGTTCGAATCAATAGACCATTTCTGACATAATAAAGTAGGTGTTTTTATATGCGTACTCAAAAGTTTTTCCTGTAAATAAACTTAAAGTATATATATATATATATATATGGGAGAATATACAAATAATAACAACAGACGAGGACAGGTGGTGTAAATAACAAAAGGATATATTAGTATGACGCTCGGGAATGCGGAAAGTCTTTGACGTTTCGAGCTACGCTCTTCAACAGAAAGAATACGGAGACAAGGAGAAAATTACGGAGAAAAAAAATTGAATAGTGTTCAGTCAACGGTCAAATATTTATATAAAGGGCATTATTATAGAAAAATAATAACGCCACACAGTGGACTTCTCAAAATAACCACATTTAGTACCTATGCGAGGAAAAAACAACCAACAGAAGATGACCAACTTTCTTTTAAAATAGACTTAATTTCTTATCGACCGATTTCGCGATTACTAGAATGAATCTAGACTTCGTTCATCAGCACAATATTGTCCCAAAAATATATGTAAATAAACAGAATTCTCACCTCACCAAAACCGAACAACTACGTATCCGACAGAGTAAAGGGATTGAAGTTTATCTGTATATATCTTCATCAAAGAAGCGGGAAATACTTCCGGGTTGTTTTTTTGGGTACCCATGTGGAGACAGGAATAAAAAATTCAACGTTAAATGTATTCCGTGTATATATTTGATAAATACATTCAAAAAAGGATAAAACCCTTTTACAACAATTTTATCATATATATATATATATATATATATATATATATATATAGAGAGAGAGAGAGAGAGAGAGAGAGAGAGTCAGTTGCGGATATACCATTTTCTTTACGAATTATGAAATTCCAGCGATCAACTAGTGTTATCAATGATGTATTGGGAGAATTCTTCACAATGTCTTGACCATATTACTTTGTCTCTTACAACGCTCAGAAGTTTATATATTCCCTTAATGGTTGTATATTGTCCATCTAAACACTTAACAGATATTTTTTTTAAATAGGGTTTTCAGAAACTTCTTTTTAGCTAATACCTCCCACTATTACTCCATGGGCTTCCCCTCTTAAATTTTAAACAAACTAATGTTTTTATTACGTGGATCCTCAACATATAAATATGTAGTCCTCAATCATTTTCTATAAAAATCTCTTTACCACCAACTTGTATACTTGTGGGACTAATATGTAGGCATTAGCCTTTTGAATAAGATAGCCCTGAAGACACCTGGACACCTTGCTATTATTTTTTTAAATCTCCAACTATTCACATGATCCAAATATTTAGAAGCACTGTTCACATAGTGACCAGATTGAAACATTCCAGAATGATCAGGGAAGGATTCGATAACTTAAAAGAACGAATACCATCTTCCCGTAGGCTGCAGGTAGTAAACTCACTACGCATGCAAGACTCCATCAGCTCCAATAATAATAATAATAATAATAATAATAATAATAATAATAACAACAGCAACAACGAAAGAAGAAGAAGAAGAAGAAGAAGAAGAAGAAGAAGAAGAAGAAGAAGAAGAAGAAGAAGAAGAAGAAGAAGAAGAAGAAGAAGAAGAAGAAGAAGAAGAAGAATAGCAACAAGAACAATTGCTTAAAATTGTATGGCTATATCGATCCAAAAGAATGAAGGATGAAGCTAATCTCGGCAGGATTTCAACTAAGAACACAAAAATCCAGGAGTAATAACACGAAGCATTGCGTTTAGGGCTCTAATGATTCAACCACCTCTTTCTTTCTATCTCTTTATATATATATATATATATATATATATATATATATATATATATATATATATATATATATATATATATATATATATATATATCTTCCTTACTCCATCTCATTCTCTCACGAAAATGCACACATACGGACTTGCACACACTGATACATACATACATATCTACATACATATATTCATATACATATATACATACATATGCATATGAGTGTGTGTGTGTGTATGTGTGTGTGTGTGTGTGTGTGTGTGTGTGTGTGTGTGTGTGTGTGTGTGTGTGTGTGTGTGTGTGTGTGTGTGTGTATACCAGCATATATATGCTTATGTGTAGAAATTGAACGTAAATTTTGAAGCTGAATTTGAATCCGATATTTAGGCAAGGAAGTCTTATCAAATACAATATGCATAACGTAGGGCGTAGCCATCATTCATTAGAAGTATGTCTGATATATATTGGCTTAGACTGTGAATGTGAAGTAACCCGTATCTTACTGCATGTAGATTTCAGGATACGATCAGAGCAACTGGATAGTAGAAATAACTGAAATAACTAAAAAAAAAAAATACAAGGGAATTTGCAAGTCAGGCAGGAGAAGAGGTTCTTCGATTGAAATAAGTATGCTAAGAATAACATCCGTAGATTAGCAAACTCACAGTGTGAATAACCGATGAAGGATAATATTACATTAATATAGCTGTTGAGGTTACATGGGGTGGATAGTTAATCCAAACTAATCCGGGAATTTTTCATGAGTTGAAATGTTAAAGATTAATTTTGATCTTACGTTATATTAGGTGTATTATCTTTACTTCAATAACTTGACATTGCAGTAGGTCTTCTATAATATTGTTTTCTATTGTAGATAGTTTGCGAAAATGGTTTGAGCAACGTTCTATGAATTTCTTTTGAATACCTTCAGTTTCACTGATCCAAGTGGATCCATCATAGGCACAGAAAAGAGCGGCAGTCGATATATCTTTTAAATAGCTGTACATTGATTTGGCGTCTTTTTTGTCAAAGGCCACTTTAATATCTGTGGACATGCTCAACTACCCTGCGCTCTTAATTGCTCTCAGATCTCTGCAAAGTTGATTTATGGCACTTTCATGATTCCTCAGCCTTCTAGATGAATTAGGTTTAAGCAATTTATAGCGTAGTTTCTGATATGCACGCATGCACACACACACACACACACACACACACACACACACGGAGTATGCATATATGTGTGTGTGTGTGTGTGTGTGTGTGCGTGTGCGTGTGCCTTTGCGTCTGTGTACGCATGCATGTATATATGTAGGAATACATACACACACACACGTATACATATGTCCATGTACGCAGTTATTCAGATGCACATACGAGACAACAAACAGAACATTGAAGAGTTAAAGAACTAACCACCCAAATACAATTAGAATGCTCCATGAAGCGCTTAGTCATGCATGTACCTACGCTTCTCTTAAGTCTGTAAATGCAATTTCCTGTTCGATGCGAGTCGCAGACAAATAAAGTACTCCTAAAATTCCGTTTACCATGTTAGCGTGCACATGATACGATTAAAATTAAGAATTTAAATCCATTGATATTTAATGCAGCAGAACTTCAGTGTTATCTCTCTCAAGTGGTTCTAAAGTATACATAACCATGATTCTCGTGGATTCATCCAGGCTTGTGTTATTGTATTACTACACAACAATGCCTCATCTGCCCAGCGGAAAGCCGTGGTGATTGCCGACTCGGCCGCATATAATGTTATAAACGAAGATTGCAATGAAATCTATTTTGTCGTACTTTTACACATATGGTACTCGATACGTAAAAAATAGTAAGTGACCAATTATTTCACGTTGTCATCAATACATATCTCTGATCGGCGTACTTTTCATCGAGTTTCATAAATATGTGTGGGGAGGTATGATGGTCTTATGATTGTTTCTTTGTAAGATGTTGTCATTCTATAGTACAATAGTTTGAATGTTGTTTATTTATTTATTTATTTATTTATTTATTTATTTATTTTTGACGGTGTATATTCGTGGTGCAGATATATATATATATATCGAACATTGCTAAACTCACGTCTCTATACATATTGGTAACCATGTTTTGAATTCTCAACCTAGCGCGTATCCTGAGACAATGACATAATGAAATGTTCATATCGTCCACAACAACAATGAGAAAAGAGCCGAAATGGAAAAATTTCAAGTCACACGAAGAGACAGCATGTTCTTATATGAATAAAACGATCGACATTTAACTGTGTCTACTGAATATTAATTACATAAACACGTACAAATAACATACATTCGTCAACGTAATAGGGAAAGTCAAGCCATATTGTTACTTGAACATAAGCGTTCACGATATCTTACGATAAGATTTAAGTAACTTCAACGCTCCTTCAAACATGTATCGTGTAAACTCAAAATCATATATACGTGTCCCTTAGAGAGACTCATTTTTATCTAACAAAAAATGCAACAGGCCGTATCGAGTGTATCACTAAAGAATACTCCATCGTGGGACATAAGTGTTCGTATACAGTCATCCATTAGTCATATTCCATTGTCCCAAAATATAATACTTTTCAGCGAATATCTACTTGCAATATCGCATAGAACTCCATACAAACTGAAGTTAATTGGAATTTTCAGATACAATTTGTGAATCTAAATTTGATAAGAGGCTGTTTCTTTAACAAAAGTTTCTTCACAATGTATTCCATTCTTTCGAAACAATTGGCATATTTACCACTCTCTAATATCCAACTACACTAGTGAAATTTCTTGCGATGTAGCAAACAAACAAGAGAGTAACATAATATCGTCATATATCGTAGGTAAAATATTGCAATCTCAGCGCAGATTTCTCTTTACTAAACAGTATTATTGTATCCAGGGTTTTACCACTAGTGCAAAGACAACACAAAATCGCCCGCAAGGATGCCGGTTAGTGAGAACGTATTCCTTTCTATTCTTCTAACATGTGTATCCTTATGTGCAGATGCATTTGTATCCGTGTTTGTGCGTGTATGTGTGTGCGCGCGCGTGAATGTGTGTATGCTTGTGCGTGTGTCATAGATTTTAGCAGCATTGTGGCCTTCCCTCAGCTCCATCCTCTCACTCCGTTGTGCTGCTGCTTTCCTAAGACCCGACAAAAAAGGAAAAAAGAGAATAGTACATTTCCTGTATTGCTCTGTGTATGTGTTCGCCCACAGTGTTATCATCGTGGTAGTTGTTGCTATTGGCATCGTTGGCACCGCCGCTGCCACCGACTTTGTCAGTTGTGTTGCCAACATTGCTATGGCCGTCCATGTTAATGTCATATGACAACCGGCCTTGAAGATCATGTGAAAGACTTCCCCTTAATATTTCATATGATGGTCTGAAAAATAGCTATGAAATATTAAGTCGCCTGCGAATGTAGCATATATAGTCGTGTGCAGTTTCTGTGGGAGCAGCTGTTATCATAGTTAGCCATGAAACGGAGGTTTCACCGTGTAATATATAATGCTTTAGTGTGGTTTACTTATCAAGATGTAGTCAAAGGGGATGAATAAGAAATGTCACTTTCAAATTGTTTGGGGTGCAAAATTATCACGTATAATTAAACTTGCAACTTCATGAAAAATCTCAAGAGGATGAAGAAGTGCTCCTAAATTTTTATAATATCCTTTTGAAATATGCTGTATTTACGGAGTAAATATAGAGACAGGGTAACAGAAAAGGGAAAGAAACGTATGGTAGTGTGGGCACAGGTGCACATGCACACGTGCATGCGCGGGTCTGTGCACGTATTAAATTGAAAAGGTAACAGACATACATGAGATATATAAATAATCACATAAGGGAAGGTGAAGAAGTGTTAGTGAATATGAAATTAATTGCTACACCCAAAATTATAGTGTAATTAATGAACTTCAAAGACAGATATACGACTCATTCATCTGCATGTATATTCAAAAGAATAATCGGAGCACTCAGCAAATGGTGAGTCATGTTGATATTTTTATAGCTTGTTCAGCCATGGTCAGTAATATTTAATAATTGGGAAGACGAAGAATTCCCGAAACTTGGCAGTTGTGAATATGTCCAGATCTTCAGTGAGTGAGGTTTTAACTAGTCTGATGTAAACCCTCAGTTATCTATATATGACAAATTTTGGGGGTCCTGATATCCTAACAGAAATGAGTAAGATCAAGATCAACTCGGCAGTAGGTCCTGATAAGTTCCTGGCCACTGTCCTGAAGATGTGTCGACATCAAATTCCACCCCTTCTAGCTGATCTCTGGGAGGAACACAGTTGATGCAACTACATTCCTGATCATTTTCTTTCCCAGTCTGCCGTCTCATTTTTCAAAAAAGGAAACAAATTCCTTGCAGCGAACTACCGTCCGATTTCACTCACCTCTCATGTCATTAAAATATTTCAGAGGGTGGTGAGAATAACTCACTTCCTCGAAGACGACAATCTGCTGCACCCCACCCGGCATTATTTCTATTATGTTGTGATCCGAAACTAATGTCGGTGTCACATTCACATTCTGAACTACGTCCATGTTGCTTGTGAAGCAGAGATCCAATATGTTATTCACCATGGTTGATCGAAGCACAATTTATATATATATATATATATATATATATATATATACACTTACATATATGTGCGGATGTGTATATATATATATATAAATGTATTTCACGTATACACACGCACTCATATATATGTATGCATGCGTGTGTGTATGTATATATTTTATGTATTATATATGTACATTTATATACATGTCTTTATATAAATATACATACATTTATACATACATATATATACACATATATACTTATATATATATATATATATATATATATATATATATATATATATATATATATATATATATATATATATATATATATATATATATATATATATATATATATATATATATATATATATATATATTGTGTATGTATATACCTAAGTATATGACTGCATTCACATACCTACGTATATGACTCTATTCATATTCATATATGTATGAATAGACAATAAGTATCCACTCCGTAGTGAATGTGATTAAAGAATTCAGCTTGTATGGCTATTCGAAAATAAGCCGCTAATTCCTGGATATGGTCTGACATTTCGCATATACAGCAAAGTTGATTACGTTTTGACTGTTTTGATAAGTAAAACATTGTGCATATACATTTTTACACCTCACAGGCATCACTGCGTCCCTTCATTTTTTCCCACCTGTTTTGTATGTGCACACACCAATTCAACCCACTATTTTCTTCCACTGATATTACTTAAACAATAATTATCCAAGTTTCACTTTCATTTTCTCACATGTTTGCATCCATTATCCCATTCTTGCCAAAGAAGTGCATTATTCTGTCCTCAGATTTTGTTTTTCTATTTGCTATTTACACTTTTCGTTACCTTTGTTACCGTTGAAACTTTACCGAAGATGAGTAAATATGTATCACATTATCATTATTGAAAGTTACTGGAATCAGACCTCGAAATCCTTATAAAACAGAAATGTTCAAATGAGTCACAAAGGGGTTACGGTGGATATAACGAATGATAATTGGGAATATTTCCTTTGGGAGAATAAATGATGCATATAGTAATATCTTTCAAACTGCGTAGTACATTTTGTGCATAATGCTTATCAATAAATATAAAATTAAATCTAGATCTGAATCATTTACTTAAATGTGCATACCTTGTTGTTTTGTAAATGTAAAGAAATGCTTAACATTGAACGGAGCTCGAATTTGTTGATCCATTATCGCGTTGGATGTAATATGCCAATACATATGGCGGTCATTCAAGAGAACGGTAAGATTTGTAACAGAATTTTTTTTTAATGTAAAATGTACTGTGTCACAACTGTAGCAAATTGTTTTCCTGATATTAAAGACTAGTTTTAGATATTGGAAATGTCTGTAATTTTTCACTACGTTAAATTGAATGGGAAACTTACAAGTGTTGATTAAGATATTGATATTAATTATCAGTTCTTTTAGAAGAAAATTATCTTTTAAGGAGGCAGATCAGTTATACAATGTTTTAGACGATTTGCTTTCTTTGGAATATTGTTCATATGAAGGCTTTTAATTTTGATAAATAAAATCAGCAATATGATTTAAAGCTTCGATATCTCATGTCATACTCTTCCGATACGAAGCCAAATATCTACCACTTCTAAAATCTAAATATGGCAAAGAGTTAAGATACGTTTACCCAGCTGAAACGTGGTGTTCAAATAAGAAGCTATGGATGACTAACAAGCTGTTCTAAGGCTGGTTTACGAACTCTTTCTTATTCGGGTGAATAAAGACACAATAATATTTCCAGCAAAGCACTTTGCACTTTCACAATGGCTACATAATCCATTGAACTTAAAGTCTTTTATTGTCATGATATGAATGCAGAGTATTTTCCCAAGTACGCAGGCTGTGAATGGTGATTTTTTAAAAACGTGTGACCAGATTGTGTTTATGAGTTTAAACGACTTTCACTAGAAAGTGGTCTACATCAAATTCAGCATGCATGGAATTTTGGCAGCAGTAAATAATGTATGTTTGAACTAGTCAAGTCAAGAAGAGGGCGAAGAAGCTGTATACATTTCATTAGATTTGACTATGAAGTATACGGTTAATAATTTAAAACTTTTAAAAGTTCTACAAATGTTTGCTGATAATGATTCTAATCTTAAAGCTGCTATTGAATTTACTGATGGAGAAGCAAGTGAGCTCATTTACGGTACTAGTAATGGAGTTCCGAAAAAGTCGAACAGCATTCATTATGTTCTCTCCTACAATAGTTGCTGTTGGACATAATTTACAAAGTACACGATAGTACTTCTTTTCTTGCCAATAAATCATTTGATAAAACTACACATCATTCAATATTCAGCAGCATTTATGGTGAGTCCGCAAGAAGTACGATATTACAATACTATTCCATAATGCATTTCTATTGAAATTATTTATATATATAAAAAAAAAACTACATTCTGTTTAAATATTGATATTTTCAGACGAAGCGGCAGTTTCATTGTTTCTGTCGGAAGATACCTCAGTTCAATTCAAATCAATGCGAAAATTGTTTTCACGCCACGGAATACTATATATATGCCTGTAGATATGCTTTTGCGTATATATATATATATATATATATATATATATATATATATATATGTGTGTGTGTGTGCATTATGTATGTATGTATATATATATATATATATATATATATATATATATATATATATACATATATACATATACATATATACAGACATACATATACAGACAAATACACACACATACGCAGGTATATGTGTTGTGATTTGTCAGATAAATTCCTTCGTTTCTTTCTAGTGTTATTTGAACGTACATGAAAAACATTTTCGTAGTGTTTTGTTTTTACATGTCTATTCATTCTTTACAACGTTTGCCTTTCGTATTTGAAATTTGAAAAAAATTGTTTTCAGACATGACATTGGAATGCCAAATAGGCGTATAGTCATTTTTGAAACCTACTTCTCTTCGCGTTCTATCAAATTTCTAAATTTGTTGAAGTTGCCAATGCCGCATGGAAAACCGTTATTTTAAAAAGGAAGGTGCCAAAATGCTTTTCATTATATAAGAAGGTGAAATTCTACTTCAAAAACCCTCTGTTTCCTGCCTTACTATTCATACACGGCGATCCCTGTCTTCCGCATGGTAATTGTCGAAGTAGATGGGATGTTGTCATAATAATGTCTATCGTTACCTTCGCTCGATACAACATGGTCTGAAGGAGTAAGATAAACTCCGGCGCCTCCTCTACAGCAATCGATTTCCTAACTCGACTCCAGGCTGCTTGTGGATACAAACAGATATTTCCTTACTGCATCATCAGCGGCGATGCAAAATGGTGTCTTTACGTCAATATGGATTAGAGGAAAATATAGGTGAGCGTCGACAAGAAAATAATTCCCCAGTGCAATCCAGGGCTGTATCGCCGCGATAAAATGGCCTGATTTGGTGGATATCTGAAGGTATATCTCTACGGAATAATTGTAAACACACATGCGGTCAATGCAGAGCTCTATGTTCAACAAATACCCTAACTCAAAAAGGTAGAGCAATTAAAACAAGCTGAGTAGTTATACGCGTGCTTCTTCCACACGACTATGATCCTATCCCACATCGCTCATTAGACTCAGAAAGCTACTTGAGACAGCAGTTGCGAAATTCAGCCATGCAGCCTTACTTGCTCCATGCTCGTGTATAATCATTCATATTTTGACATTTATCCTATAATCTCCAACGGTATGTGCGAGGGTTTTTTTAAAAAAGAAACAATACTCCGTGGCGTTAGATACGTAATTAGATGAATTCTTGAACTCCAGACGCAATGATTTCTACTATAAAGACATTAACAATCTAGTGGAATGTCGGCAAGTTGTGAACAATGAATGAGAATATATTATAAAAAAAGTTCTTCGAGGAAAATAAAGACTAAAATCAATAGGAAAAAGTTTAAAAATTCATCGGATAAACAATTTCTGTAATTCCTTATACTAACGAACCGTAAGCACTTCTTAATAAGTGTCTCGGAAGATATTGATAAATACTTAATAAGGAGCGTATCAAAGCTTAATAATAATTGTCTCCAGTTTATTCAAAATACGTCCAGTTATGAAGAAATTTTGGCGAGTGCATCGACTCAAATATTGGAGGGATAACGTGTAGACTTGACCTCGATGGAATGTGGACTTAAGATATAAAAACGGAAATATATGCAACATTTATGTTCTCCGACATTCTAACGATTCTTAAACTCGTCGCCTAAGACATATTTATAATAGTGAGTTCTAAGTTTGGCACAAGGCCAGCAAGTTCGGGGACCCCAGAAATTTCTTCGACTGAAGCGCAAAACTGGTACTTATTTTATTAATCCCGAAGGGATGAATTTCAAAGCCGACCTCGGCTGAATTTGAACACAGTAACTAAAGACGGGTGAAATATCGTTAAGCATTTCGCATAGAGTGCTAAAGATTGTGCCAGCTCGCTGCCTTAAATAGGCATATAATATTAGCCATAGAGAAAGTTAACTAGTGTCTAGCATGATATTGTTTTCTATATCAAACAGATAAATAGAATATAGAGAGGAAGATAGATAGATAGATAGATAGATAGATAGATAGATAAAGATAGATAGATAGAGAGAGAGAGAGAGAGAGAGAGAGAGAGAGAGAGAGAGGCAGGGAGACTGTTGGACAAACAGAAAAACAACCAAACAGATAAATGGACAGGTGGATAGAAAGATATATAGATACAAAGAGAGAGAAGGGAAAGAGAAAGAGAGAGGAACATTGGTTTATGGATTAATTGATTGATCGATTCGTTTATTGATATGCACATATGTAGGTAGATAGAATGTGGAATATGTTCATGTGACTTTCACGATATATATGATTTTGGCAAAATTTTTCTTCCATTAGATTCTTTTTCCGTTTCCTTTCTTGAACTGAAAGTTATTTTACTTGCATCTAACATGCAGTTATGGGGTACATATCTATACTTAAGTATGGTCCCTTCACAACGATATATGTTGGGGCCGTCATACTCATTACAGTACTCTCTGCCACTGATGTGAAGTATTAGGGGTTCATTAATTTATAAGCCTCAACATGAATGCTCTATTTGCTTTATTTCTGCCTTTTATGTAATGTGGATATAGTTAATTTGGCCTTTAAACTGTATTATCACGTGAACATAAATAAACGATAATCTATCTATACTGAAATACTTTGGGGCAAACTGCAATCAACCGATATGACAGGAAACATCGTTTATGTTGACACATTTCAGTTTATTCTTTTATCTTGTAATATTCATTTAAAATCGATTTGAAATGATATTGTTTTCCCCTTTTCTCAAAGGAAAAAACTTTAAGGATTAATAAGAATTATGTATGCAATTTCCGTAATTTGTTTCAGAATTCATCCTGCTGAGACCATGAAAGGAGCTTAACTATCCTACAATAGGAATAGCACGATTTAAAATATAAATACTTTCAAGCTGCAACGTCATGTGAAAGTATCAGTAGTGGACTTCTGAAGGATATGAGTAATATCTGAGAATTTTCTATAAATATCTCGTTTGAATCTACAAATTTGACTGCAGAGTAAGATGTCCTTATTTCAACAAATATATTCCGATACATACGGCTGAAACCTGTATTACTAGAATGAGCCTAATTACCGTTTTCCAAAGCATTTACATTGGCAACCTACTTCCGAATAACCTTACAATTTCGATAATATATTTTGATAATACACATGGTCCCACTAGTGCTTAAAACGTTATTAAATATTAAAATAAAAAGAAGAAAGAAAAAAACAAAACATGAATTAGGTTCTTGTTTCCCGATCAGCACCAAAGCTATTGTAAGCAGAAGGAATAGCAGCTAGCGTTTGATAATTTAAATGGTTATGTTAACTTAATATGATAGACTGAATATGGCAAATTGCTATTTTATTTGAACAGTAAAGT
Source organism: Octopus bimaculoides (assembly GCF_046866305.1). Taxonomy (NCBI): domain Eukaryota; kingdom Metazoa; phylum Mollusca; class Cephalopoda; order Octopoda; family Octopodidae; genus Octopus; species Octopus bimaculoides. Next base: position 35,621,535 of record NC_142931.1, read on the forward strand.
GAAGTAACTCATTTGATGTTCACGGTAGCCGTTAGCATCTGTAAGTATGAATGAAAAAATATCTATGTCATAATCTATTTTCTTTTATGTATTGATAAATTTATTTAAAAGGGAAAGCTTAAAAAATAAAGTGAAAGCTGTTACATAAGGCGGCAGGATATGACAACTTGAAAGAGTAAATTCATTGACAGAACGATAAAATATTAGAAACATGCACGCAATGAATATTACATATGATGATCGCATCTCTGGAACATAGGAGAGTTATAGTAGAATTTTAAAAATACGAATGTTTGCGTAGTCTTTCAGATATGACCTCAATGCTAACAAAATGTAAGCATTATGTGATATTCATCAAAATGTACCTATAATCATAATGACAATTTTATCATAAATTTACTAATATCATTGCAAAATATATAGTAGATGCATGTGTGGCTAAATAACATTAACCCGTAATCATCGATTATAACATTTACGATTGTGGTTGATAATCAGTGATCCTCCACCAAAAGGGACATGTTTCCGTCGTGAACATACATTTACATTTTCACAATACTCTATCTAATTAACTTATAAGAACTGTCCTTTCATTTTAACGATGGCATTTGTGGGATATGTTACAACAAATTCTTCCAGGTACTACGATAACATGCAGCTTATCGCGTCGTTGACAAATGTTATAGATGAGATTGTATTCCAAGATGACAAGCACTACACCTTACATTCTTCTCACTGAACCTTTTCATTTGGCTCGAAATTGAAATGGTTGGATATTCTTTAATAGTTATTTTTGAAGATATATTAGATACCTGAATATAATTCGTAATGATCCGAGCCAGTGAATATACTGTAAGCAAAATTCACTTGTAATGGAATGGAGTCATAAACCAACACAATCGAGAAAATTGATACTGCTTGAAAACGTCCCCTTTTATAGTTCAAGTTGAGGGAATCCATGAAAAGCATCTTTCGTGGAATCAAATATGCGAAACACCGAGCAACACATTGTTTCACTTGTACATGTCCAGGCATTTGAATATGGTCCACTGGGGCACCACTTTGGAGGGCTTCGTCTACCAGCACTTACAATTATTTAGCCTGCTATTATTCTAGCGATCTCTTTTGCCAAACCACTAGATTATAGAGATATAAGCAAACCGACACTGGTTCTTAAGCAGTGATAGAGACAGACACGCATAATAGAACATGCCCACATAGACACTCTCAAACACTCCCCCCTCACGCCTGGCAACGGTTTTTTCTACTAAAATATCTATTTTAAGGGAAAGAAGAGCATGGATGCAGTCCAGTGACTAATGCTTTCGATATGAGGGAAGTAAAACCGGTTATATATATATATATAATGTACTTACAAAAAGCTGCAAAAATGATCATAGGGGTATTACGATAATTTTTATTTATGTAATCTTTGACATCATCTATGTTCCAAGGACAAATCTTAGGTGTTCATTATTTGAACATCTTCAGAATTATAGTTACGGTTTGATGGAAATATTATGGGAGAGAATGCAAAATTTGAGATAATGTCTAATTCCTTAGTTTTAAATACAAAATATAGACATATATATCTGCGAGGGGTGTGCTGAAAAGTTCCTGGCTTTAAGACTATCGCAAAAGTCCTGTTTGGAGGCCCAACATTCCAAATTTTATTATAGGGCTTCGAGAAACTGTAGAACCGCTGCAATAAGTGTGTGAATCTGAGGTGGAAATGTGTTGAATGAAATCATAGTTAACTGAACCTCTTGTATCTTCGTTTACCCAAAGCCAAGGAATTTTTAGCACCAAATGGTATGCCTATAACACATAAAACATAGAATTACAATACCACAACACAGATGGTGAACCTACAATAGATTGTTATAATAGTATGGTCAATATATTAGGACTCCAATATATATACGGAGTCCTAAATTTTAAAACTCAGTTTCCTAACAGAATTTGTACATAATGCGTTAGCACTATGAAGGTGCCTATGGACTTTTAATGATTGGTGGGATTTTGATGCCTTTGAAGAATATAATTAGATTTAGATTAAGGGAGAGTGTGACACAGTTAGTAATTTGACTTGAGAGGTGTGTGAAGAAGATTGTAATCTAAAAGTATGAGTGTAAAACTGAAAGTTGTGAACTACATGTGACTTGGTATAGTATAGTCCGTTACTAGTAAAAAAAAATCTCACTCTCTTCATCACACCATAACTTTAAAGATATACTAACACACTAGAGTACACACTGATACAAAGTTAGGTGACAAAATAATACTATACTATATAAAGTTCCTCTCAAAAATAAATGATTAATCGTTGAGGCAATGCTCATATCGCAACAAAATGCAAAAATAGCAAACATACAACATTCATGGGGCTATTGGCAATGAAGCCTAACGATGAAAATAAATTTGTTAGTAAAACCTAACGCACTTTCGACTGTTGTGAAATAAATTAATACCCAGTTGCTGATACGGAAGCGTAACAGTCAAAAATATATTTTGACATAAAGTCTACACGAAATTGAAAACTATGAAAAGAAAAATAGAAAAGCAAAATCTATTTCATATTCTGAAGGTGAGAATACGAATGTCCAGAAACGTTGATAAAGGATCTAGTTGATATTTTTCCAATCAAATTAAGGAACATATGTGGATATACGATAAATCTGTAATAAGAAAAGGATTAAACTGGAACAGACACACATGTATATATACAGAGATATAAACATTCATTAATTTATACATACATACATACATGCATACATACACGCACACACACACACACACATATTTAAAGAGAGTAATATGTGTGTGTGTGTGTGTGTGTGTGTGTGTGTATGCATTCCTGTGTGTGTGATTGCGAATGTATGCATGTATATATATATATATATATATATATATATATATATATATATATATATATATATATATATATATATATATATATATATATATATATATATATATATATATATACATATATATATATATATATATGCATGCATCTACATACATATACATACATACAAACATATATGTATATATATATATATATATATATATATATATATATATATATATATATATATATGTCTGCCTGTCTATCTATATATGGGTGCTGGAAAAAAATATGAATTTCTCAGTCTACGTAAATATATACTCATTCTTCAACTTATATGAACAGACTTATACTTAGATGCACACATACACAATTACAACAGGCATATACATAATATTTTTGCATACCATGTATTTTCAACTTATCTATTTGGAAGTGAATGACTTCTGACGTTTGTTATTCATGACATATTATATTCGGATAAGGCATATAAGGTTATGAAGGCAACTGACACCCAATAAAATCCATGAAGTTTTTGTTGTCATACCAACCATACATCAAACATAAATAAACACCTAAGCTAAAATTTACATGATACATCCCAATGCAAATTGAAAAACCATGTCTTAGATTCGTTGTTTTCTATAAAAATAAATCATATATTCTTCACTGGCCGACATCTGAAAGGATATCTAAGTAAGTGAACTTCTGTAACTATGTTAGATAAAATATTTTCGAATATCTGACTGGAAATAAATTGATTTTTTTTTTTTTTTTTTTGTATGGTCTTCCTGAAATATTCCATTACAATACTACTGAACTGCATAATCACATATTGCAAGGGGAAAGTGATATATGCATTGATACTGAGAATATGTATTTGTCTCATATAAGCGTACGACAATAAAGGAACACATGCGGATGTGTATATATTTATGTGTATGTTCGTGCGCGCGCAAACGCGGTTGTGTGTGTGCTCGTGTATTCATTTTATTTATATATGTATCTGATTCTTTTATCTAGTTATTTACCTATACATTTATCCCTGATTATTTGTCAGTTTATCCATCGATCAACCGATCGAGCTTTCTCTCCCTCCACCCATCATTCCATCTATGCGTCTATTTATTTGTGTAAATTTCTTTCCTCCATTTCTCAGACATGATAGTTCCGAAAGCAGTGCACCTACGGAGAAAGCCTTATAGTATTCATTTCATTTCTCCGAAACATTGTATAACAGAGCTTAACACTTTTCTTTTGCAACTCTTCCATCTTTCTCTTCTATCTCAGTCATTTTCTACATCCCGCATTTTTTTTAATGTCTGTGCCTTTGTCTACACCGAATATCTTCCAACAACACTTACTTTTGACACCTCTAATGTGATGAAGAAAATTACCTCTTTTATCAACTTTAATTTGCTACTCCCTTTAAGTATCAACGAGCAGTAATAACGATTGTGGCTATTGCACTCCCGTACATACTGGAGATTTATTCGTTCGTGTTATTCACCAATTCAATACCTAAATCACGAGAAATATGGTGCAAAAAATTATCTTATTTCATAGTCTTGTCTGAATTTTCTACCTTGGTAGTACAAAGATACAATCCATACACATATTAAGAACCGTTATCTCATCCACTGAACAAGAAAATTACATCACTAGAATAAGGTAATCTTCAAATGTTAAGGCTGCTCTATCAGTTTTGGTTTCTTTTTATTATGCTACATCTGCCAGAAAAACAATAACTGCATAAGAAATGTCGGTCCTCCTCCTAAGAGTCAAACAAAGTTTCAGTTCTCAATAACTTTTAAATGGCTACAACGAAGCTAGTTGAGGTGCATAACGCCTTATGTCTCTGAGAAGTGAGTCTTCATTGCTACTACATGCACAAACAACGTCCCCATACACTTTATAGCAACTTAAGTATTTGGCCTGAATTAGAACATCAACAAAATCCAATCATTTGTACACAGATGTAATGTCAGTTCCAACATTTTAGAACCAGTAGGTTGTTACCTTCTTTGATTGCGAAATATCTCATCTCTTAGCATCTCTACTAAAGCTTACTAATCTTTCCTTTGGCGCTAGGACACTAACATTTTGTTCAAACTTACCCAACTCCGTATTACCTAATACTTGTTGTCGTACCTCCACAGCAATTGAATTCCTTACGTCCCACAAATATCAGCTTACCTCTATCCATATATATTTCTTGACCTCGTATAATTCACAAGTATCTGAAAGCCTTTTCTAGACTCAGTGAAAATAAAAATATCTCTGTTCATTTATGTATATATGCATGTATCTGTCTATGTATGTGTCTAACAATCCCTTTTTTTTGTATGTCAAATGGTAGCGCTATGTTGATTCCAATATTTAGTTTCCTCTTTTTGTCGACCACTACTATATATATAATCTGTTGTTTTCTACTGTCTTTTTCTAAACCGTAAAACTACCACTTCACTTTATTGTTATCGGGGTTGTATATTTCTATTCTAACAAAATAATGGTAGTTTACTTTCTCTACATCCATAACCATAGTTCCTACAAAATTCCAAGTGCATCTTTGCAGGAAATTACCATGTCAATATATTTTCTTTTTAACCTGATCTGTGAAAATTACGGTAGATTTGGGTGTACTTTTTTCATCTGAATAATTTCACATTCCGCGGTGGGATGTGCAGCGTTGTTGAATTATCGTTACATATACTTAAGGGCTCTTCCAATGTTTCGAAATGTATTCACGCTTTTTTTAATATTCTACTTTCAGCCATCATATCTTTAGCTACATCCAGCTGTCTTTCACATCCGTAACATGCTTTTGAAAACACACGTATTGAACTTCTTCCCTTTTGAGTTGAAATTCCACATTTCCACATTTGCCTACTTTCGCTTCTTGGGTTCGGCACATTCTGCATCTAGTACTTCAATGATTACTTTCTTAAGACTTGTTTTTTTTTTTTTTTTTTTACTTGAAGCATAACCTGTTCACATCAGATGGGAGATGCATGCATCAGTGCGTTGTGAGTTTTTTCTTTGCTTTTTGTTGATGTCCTTCAGCTAATATATTCTTCATTCAGTAATTCCTATTCCATGCATTATTAACGACACTGCTCTCATGTTGATTGTTTGTATGATATTTCCGCATTCAATTTAGATTTTATTCTATGGAAATATCCTTTAGTGAGAGATTCCTGAAGGGGATGCTTTTGATTTTGTCCCTTTCATACGTGCCCATATATTTATAAAATTCTTCCGTGCTTAACGGGTTTATATTCGCATTCCATTACAATGAATGGATATTCCATCCATCTCAATCATTGCAGTTTGTTTGCTTTTTTTTTTACATTTCGAAGCCCGTCCCGAGATAATTGCTAATTACTTTTACATTTAGTTTGAAATAATGAGTTTAAACTCGTTCTCATCTTCGTCATAAATCTTTAAGTCATCCAAACATAGAGTATGATCTACTTTTTCTTTCCTTTCCTAATAAATGCCATTCCTTATCTTTCTTTAGAATATTAATTTTAATAATATTAATAAAAATATTCTTGTTCTAATTCTTACTCTTATTGCCATTATCATTTTTTTCCTCTTTATCACAGGCTTTGTTTGGGCTCTTAGAGTCTTACATGCGCAGTGGGTTAACTACTTTCAGCCTGCGGCATCATGCTATCCATTGTTATTATTATTATTATTATTATTATTATTATTATTATTATTATTATTATTATTACTATTATTATTATGATCATCCTCCTCCTCATCATCATCATCATCGTCGTCGTCGTTACTATTCTGAAAGACTCTCGGATAGTTCGTGATTACCGGTTGTTCTTTACTTGAAAGCAGACAATAACAAATCACCAAAGGTTTCAAGTAGTGCATTCTCCTGTGACTCAAAGAGACAATACTCTCCTTAGAATGCACGATATCTGGCCGTCTCGCCTCTATAATTTTGTCACACTGTATGTTAAAATCCCTGAGTATTTTGTAGTGTTCGTTTTCCATTACTTCATCTGCCTTATGTTCATAACATTCCTCAGCTCTCGCGAAGTTTGCTTTACCGCACAACAGCCAGCGGACATATTTCACCACATTGTCATGTCTCCTTTTCTATTCGCATTGTGCGAACATACAACACTCACTGACAATATGGCTTATACTTTCTCCATTCTCAGTGAACATCCTACACTGTGGCGAGTCAGTGCTTTTGTCAGTTTGATATTTGGAGCAGTTTGTTCTGAGAGCTTGTTCTTGATCGCTGCAAACTAATACCTCGGCGGGCCCTTTTAAGTCTCCTCTCTGCAGCCATTGCCAGGTTTTATTCCAATCAATGTCATCGTTATTCTTCAAGATCTGACTGCATTTTCTTGTCCCGTCAAATTTTCTTCAACTGCTCTCTTTGGTCTTTCTTAAAGCGTGTTGGATCTACGACTTCTTTCACTTTTACGGTTCCCTGCGTTTTCACTGTTTCAATCATTTCTTCTTTACTCTCCTTGACATACCAAACCAGACTCTTCTCTTCTTCCTTACACAACCTTCACAACATACCAATCCCCATCATCCTTCTTTCCTCTTACATATAATCTTGACACATCATTCTTGTTCATTGTCATTTTCTCCGGTCTCTTTCCTGTAATTCATTCTTCTCCCAAGGTCCTATTCCTGTCCTATATCTCATTAAATTAACCGCCTACGTGTTAATTGCTCTAATCTTATAGCGGCCATTTAGGATCGATTGGAGCACAAGGCGAGTTCTCCTCACATACTTTTTCCAGTACGTTTCTTTTATCTTGTGTTCATTCATCTTATCTCTTTTAATGATACCTAGGTACTTAATATCCTTCCTCCCCGACTTCCTTTATAGTTTCACCACTTTCCATCTTGATCACTTGGCTATCACTGATTTTCTCCCTTTTGAGATTCATTACACCACATTTCTCGTTCTCAAATTACATGCCAATATTTTTGCTAATCATCTGCACAGTTGCCATCAAACTCTTAGTTCCTTTCTCAGTCTTAGAAAATCGCTTTGGGACATCCATAACTGACTGTTTGTTTACTTTCACCCTGCATAGCATGTACCTTCCACACATCTTTCTTAAATCGCTGGTTGGTGGCAAATAAGAGAGGAGTCAGACTGTCCGCTCGAAAGATTCCTCTTTTGATATTTACCTCCCCCAGGTTATCTCTCCATGCTGTAAGTTGCCATTGAGTTTTGTATTAACTTTAGGAGACCTTAAGCAGTTTAAGGCATTCAATAACCCACAAGTATGGGAGCATGTCATGTGCTTTCCTGTACTCCACCCATACCATCACCAAAGTTGTGTGTCTCTTCTTGCAGGCAGCCAGGATAACATTATCGATTAGTAAATGATCCTTCGTTCCTCTGCTCTTACGTCTACACCCTTTTTGTTCCACTGGTAAGCAGGTCGTTCTTAATAGTCGTAAAGGCACTATATCAGTGGATTGATTAAAAAAGGCCTTCAGAGAGAAAATTGTACCTGTTCCCACTGCAGACAACACGAACACAGCATTAAAAACACGGCCGGCCCACCCGCTCCTTCACATTCCATGAGTACCATTGGGATCGATCAGGCACCGGACAAAGATTCTGGAATATTTTTCTTCTTTTTTTTTTACTTAATTTTTGAGAGCGGACGGGTTCATTTTCAGTATTCAATAGAATTTATCTCAGATATTCACCACTTAAAAATGATGTCCGGCTAATCGTTAAGAGGGTGCTGGTGTTGCCTTGGTGGAGGTTTGCGCTCTTTCAGTGCTCTTCTTCTTCTTCTTCTTCTTCTTCTTCTTCTTCTTCTTCTTCTTCTTCTTCTTCTACTTCTTCTTCTTCTTCTCCTTCTTCCTCCTCTTCTTCTTCTTCTTCTTCTTCTTCTTCTTCTTCTTCTTCTTCTTCTTCTTCTTCTTCTCCACCTTTTTTTTTCTTTTTTCTCCTCCATATTGTTGTTGATTTTGTTGTTGGCGTTGTTGTTGTTCTTTTCTTCTCCTCCTCCTCCTCCTCCTCCTTCTTCTTCTACTTCTTCTTCTTCTTCTTCTTCTTCTTCTTCTTCTTCTTCTTCTTCTTCTTCTTCTTCTTCTTCTTCTTCTTCTTCTTCTTCTTCGCATTATTATTATTATTATTATTGTTCAGTAGTTTTATTTTTATAACGTGCTTTCACTTCACTACCGAGCGCAGCTCTGTGCGCCTTGGGTATGTGCTGTAGTTTCCTGTGGTGCTCTTATGTTTACTGTATTGAAAGTGTTTTGCGTAGAATGTGTGCAGTACCCAGTAGTGCAATTTTCTGTATGTTATTGGGTACTGCACACATTCTACGCAAAACACTTTCAATTATTATTATTATTATTATTATTATTATTATTATTATTATTATTATTATTATATGAAGACTCACACCTTATATTTCTGGGTATGATGGAAAGTTTCAGCAGCCCATAGCCAGCAGACTGAACCCTGCGAGGAATAATTGCAGTTCCAAGCAATGCTGATTTTTCTAGGTGTTCTACCTTCATATTTGTACCTATCTATATCAGCCATGTTGGTAGTTGAATGCTGATACCTTCCAAGTGCACCAATTACTATTCCTATCACGTCAACGTGCTTCATTGAAAACAACCTTCGTATTTCACACTTTAAATTATCATAGTTGTTTATTTTTCTTCCTCTTTCACTTCCATCATGTGGTCACCGGGGCATAGTGTATCGATTATCATACATGTTCTTTCTTTTTTATTCATCACAACAATGTCCGGTTTCCTGTCTGCTCAGGTGATTGCACTGGATCATTACATCCCACAGGGTTTTGCAGTTCTCATTTTTTGTGACTCCTTCTGGTTTTGGCTCATACCACGTCTTTGCTCTTTGCTTGAATTCGCCTTGTTCCAATTTTGGGCATTCGCTAAAGATGAGCCATACCGTTTCGCCTCTCCCACGACATATTCTGCTTTTGTCGCTATCAGTAGTTTTCTCAAATCTGCACTACATATAATCGGTCCTTCACGTTTGTTCCTGAATTGCGCATATGAGTGCATCCATCTCTATCTTCAGGTCACTCTTCCTTATCCATAGCAACAGGTGCTCTGTATCTGTGTTGGCGTTCACATCTCCTGCAAAGTGACCACATATTTTTTTCCTTCCATGCTTTTTAAAATGTTTTCAGTTGTTGTTTAAATTTTTTTGTAGTTACACAATTTTCAGTTTTGACGATGCCGGCCTTCGTATGTTTCAACAGTGGGTCTTGGTATCTATTTTCTTCATTTCTCTCATTTGTCATTTTAGAATTCCCGATCCATACCGAGACGATGCAATCGCACAAGTATTAACTGCTTTGGATTTTATTGCAACCAGTCAATTGTGAGTGCATAAACAACCTCAGTCTTCGGAAATACTCCATCCTCAGTTGCTCTTTCATTTCCTTTTCGATTATCATGTTGCTCTCTAGTACACCAAGGTATTTTTATACTTCCTTTTCTATTTGTTCTGTCAAGTCCCTATTTGGTAATTAGAAAGTGCTCCTTGCCTCTTTTTAGGTAGATCACTCCGCACTTCTTGCGTCAGACAAAGGGTTTTCCTTACTGTATAATGCCTTCTGTTTTATTCGCCTTATAACGTTTCAGGATTCGGTCTTTTTGTATTTCCTACTGAATACTCCCTTGTCAAGTTGGCTGAGGAAATCAAGGTTTACCCATTACTTATAACACATAAATAGTTTGATTTCTTTTATTTTTTTTTTCTGTAACAAATTTGTTTGAGTGTCTAGTTCTCTCGATACAATCACGGCCATTCAGTGGGTCATATCATTTAATCAGTCGATGTTTATTTAGTTTGTTGTTCTAAATCCCTTACCAGTTCATTAATTTTATTTTATTTTCTCGTAACATTGATTATTTGTTCATAGCTGGTTTTTAAACATTGATATACTGACATTCCAATCTACCTTTCATTATTTCAATTAAATGCTTCTAAATTCAATCCGGTGTTCATGAATAACTGTATCTCTTAGTATCAGTTTGTTCTTTGGTACTGAATCAAGCGTACACACTTGTAAGTGGCTATTTGGGTATATACTTCTAAGCGAGTTTACCGTATTTCCGACCACCGGCCGAGTATACGTGCGGAGATAGCCAAAGGAAGCATTTGACCCAGACTGCCTTCTTCCAACTATTAAGCATGGAGGAGGATCTGTGATGATCTGGTGGGCTATATCTTGGAAATCCGCCGGCCCAATGGCTTCCCTTCATGGAAGAATTAATAGTCAAGACTAAGCATTTTATCTGATCAAATTCATCTTATAGCTGCGAAAGTGTTTTCAGAAAGATAATGCACTAATTCACACAGCTAAAGTTGTTACTGAATGGCACGAGGAATATTCTAGTGAAGTTGAACATCTTATCTGGCCACTACAGTCCCCAGATGTCAATATTATTGAGCATTTATGGTGCATTTTAGAAAAACAAGTATGAAGTCGGAATCATCCATCATCATCACTACAAGAACTGGCGACTGTTTTAGTTGAAAAATGGCCAAAAATTCCTTTGGAAACAATTCAAACTTTGTATGAGTTTATATCTCGTAGAATTCAAGCTGTAATTACTACCAAAGGTGGTCCTACCCCATATTAAAATAAGTTTGTTTGAAATTTTATAGTGTTTCCATTATTTTGTCCAACCTCTGTAGGTACCACATCCAATATAAACCGTATATATACGGAATGTGTACGTGCGTGTTTACACATTGCAGTAAGCTGCGAGTCAAAATAACTGCTAGTTGTTTTTAGATCGGATATCGTTGATTGTCTTATTCCATCAAGTTTTGGGTACAGAGTGATATAACTTGTAATGATTTTGAAACGAAAATGTAATTAGCAGAGGAACAAACGAGAGAAAGAAATGAAGCTAAAGAGGCAAATGGTGAGTCAGAGAGGGACAGAGAAGTTGAGTAGTGAATATAGACAGAAGGACAAGACAGAGAAAAAGAAGACGGAAATTATTGGAGAGAAACTAAGAAGAGGGGGGAATAAGAGACACTATAAGAATAAGAGGAAGATATAACGTACGAAAAAGATTACATCATGATATTTTAAACATCAGGATTATCTAAGTATCAAGCCACCATAACAATGAAACTTATGTAGGAACAAATCATATAAACTTGTGTTTATCTTAATTTTTCTTGCATATGGTCAGCATTTCATAACTGTGATACAGCTAAGTATAGTAGTTGCTTAAACACGATACGGGTCGCAAACCGGAATATGGTAATCTATGTTTACCTCTAAACGTAACAGTAGCAGTTCGTCTATTTATTCGTGTATTTATACAAATACAGGTACGACTGCTGCTGTTATACTATATAGATATATCCGTGTGAGCGTGTGTGTATGTGTGTGTGTGTGTGTATGTGTGCGTGTGTGTGTGTGTGTGTGTGTGTGTGTGTGTGTGTGTGTGTGTGTGTGTGTGAATATATGCATGGAAACATTATTAGTTTTTTTTTAACTAAGACCCTCTACTAAATTGGTATTCCGAGCATTTTCACACGCCAAATATTCCCATAAGCATTGTATATATTTATACTTGGTGTTATATATTTTGTAAATTATATTGTTTTATTCGATTTATTTCGTGATATTTGAATATATAAAGTTATATATTATATTACATTGTAATAAATGTAAATCATATTGTACATTTATTTTATTAGATTACAGTTTTTAAATTCCTCCTTTTTTGTGATGCTTACAATCATGAGTAAGAGAACTGAAGATAAAACTTTTAGTAGATGTGAATTTTCTAAAAACACACGGCATCAAGAATTTACAAATTTTAGCAAACAAATGTTAAAAATAAATCTGGGACAATTATAAAAACCAGCGATATTCATAACTCTTCGTTAGAAATCGAATTGCATTTCACTCATTGTTTTATAAACCACTTATAATTTCTAAACTTCTAAAAGTCATTGTTGCCACGTTTTATGATTTAATACACATGTAACATTTTGCTTAATTGAGGCACCATAAATAAAATTTGAAAATTTTCCAAGCATCTCCGATTCTCGTCTACTACTACTACTACAACTACTACTACTACTACTACTACTACTACTACTACTACTACTACTACTACTACTGCTGCTGCTGCTGCTGCTGCTGCTGCTGCTGCTGCCGCCGCCACTGATACTACTACTAATACTTTATTTATTGAGGTATTCGTTTCTTTAATGCACTTATTGGTTTAGATCATTGCCAATAATGTGGGACTGATGCTAGATATTTATCTATATATCTATATTTATATATGTCATTTATCTATCTATTCATCTTCCTACTCATATATATATACATATATATATATATATATATATATATATATATATATATATATATATATATATATATATACATTCACCTACATGTACCAATAAAATGTATAATATTGATCGAGGTTTGAAACAATGTATCGTAATATATTTGACCAAGTATGTATTCACAAGCATCTCCGATTGTCGTCTACTACTACTACTATTACTACTACTACTACTACTACTACTACTATTACTACTACTACTACTACTACTACTACTACTACTACTACAACTACTGCAGCTGCTGCTGCGGCTGCTGCCACTACTTATACTACTGCTAATATCTGAAATCAAAGCACAAACAATACAAATCAGATGCAAAAATTTAAACATACAATTGATGAAATGTGGACTCATTCCACACGACAGGATAGACTCGAAGAGGATCAACAGTGAGTATTCCAATACTCACATTTGAGTGTCTCACTCATAAACCATGTGTAAGCCCAACCATATTTTCCGCAAAAATCAAGTAGTTACAGTTCCTGTATAAGTTTACTTCATAGAATAATGTCAATAATTCTTTCAGTTTCAGTGAGTGTCCACATATATTATTCAGCTAAACATACAGCTCCATTTTGCAGAATCCAGTTATGTAACAGTCTTTGCTTGTCCATTTAGTTTTGATAAATATTTGTTCAAAAAATATTTCCTGTAGCTTACGTAATATGTTTGCCTGGTGTGTTGTCTGCGGATTCTTACGAGTGGTTCAAGAGAATTGTTGGTTTGGATTATATATTCCCTTGCAATTGGAGCAGGTTATGCTGTATATAAGATACTGTGTCTTGCAGTTCATATCTGCATTTACTTTGAAAGAGAATCCACCTCTAAATCATATACGGGAATCACTTTCCAAATATTTGAAGTTGTTCTTGTAACATTTTCCATATATATTGTTCCATATATATGTACAGTCCTACTCAGAGAATTCTGAATTATCATCTCTTGTGAATTTTACCATCATGAGATCATTTGGTTGATGTTTGCTGTTTCGTATAAAGTTTCACTAACGAAATTTTTCCCTTGGGGGATTTGAGAGAGTATTTGAAGGCTTGTTCTTATCGTGTGAAAAATGTTTGTTACTCCGGGATCATGTGTATTAATGAATAGAAAAATATAGTATTTCACCGGTGTTCGTCAATCGTATGGCGCCCAGGTAAATTGCCTCTATACTTCCATCATTCACTATTTTTTGTTTTCTTTTTGAAGAAGTCTACATTTTAAACATTTTCATCCATTGTATCCAAGACGTCAAAATTTCACCACAAACACATACTTCCACACACATATATGCACATAGGTACACATACACATGAATAAATACACATATGAACAAAAATAACAAAAGAAAATTCTCTTCCCCATTCAAGTCCAAATGGTTTTCAACAAAATTATATATATATATAAAAGGCATAAATTATCTGTAAAGATAGCATTCGTGATGAGACGAGATGCATAATATACATGACTAAATGTATCTATGAATAGGCATATGTGTGTGTGTATATATATATATATATATTTATTTATTAGGGATAACATTCAAAATTACAGGTAAAAACTCAATTAAAATCAATTTATTAAAAATTAAAATTAAATTAAGCTTCACAGAATAAATTAGATAAATATATAGTTTTAGGGAAAAGGACCAAGGTTCATGAACTCATCGATGAAAATCCACTGTCACATATAGAACATTATTTTCCCTAAATCTATATAGATATATATATATAGACATACTTAAATGCATATACACGGATATATATACATACACATATATATATATATATATGTGTGTGTGTGCGTGTGTGTGTGTGTGTGTGTGTGTGTGTGCGTGTGTGTGTGTACGTATGTATCCATAGCATATATAAATATTAGGCCTCATTATTATTTCTATGAAAATGTAATCTACAGCAATATTAAATTTTGGCATATTAGAATAATTATCAATAAATGTCATAATCTTTATCAATTTTAGGAATTCCAATTAAAATTTCTGATAATCAAATATTAATTAATTTATTATTATTTTTAGGTATACTAAGCAAGAATCTTTCATCATAATATTTTAAACGAATTTATTGTTTTTATTATTTGATTACTATATTTGCATTATGATTTTATCATGATTTTAACGATCAGTAGTGTTTTATTATTTTGGTTTGGTTCATGTTCTGTGTTACTCCCGGTAAGAGTTATGTGGATAGCGGTTTCCTACCTCTAATCTTAGGTATCCGCAAGTTTTCAGAAGAATTTTAAGCGCTTAGAACCCTCCTGATAATCCTGGTTGTCCCTAAGAGACACATTTTTGTGTCTCTGCCGGGTATTTTATTTTAGTTTCATACCACCATTTCTTCTTCTTCTTCTTCTTCTTCTTCTTCTTCTTCTTCTTCTTCTTCTTCTTCTTCTTCTTCTTCTTCTTCTGTATCTTCTTCTTCTTCTTCTTCTTCTTCTTCTTCTTCTTCTTCTTCTTCTTCTTATTATTATTATTATTATTATTATTATTATTATTATTATTATTATTATTATTATTATTATTATCATTATTATTATTATTATTATTATTTGTTAGTATGATTTCTTGTTTGTATTTGTCAGCTTCCTTAAATACTGAAAACATTTTTTTGTTTTGCTCGTTTTGTTTTCCTTGCTTCTGAAGTTGGTATTTTTGCAGTCCTATGGTGGTTATTTTATAATAGTTTCCCAGCTGTATAAGGCCTCTACCACCTTCTGTATTTTGTATATATAGCTTTTCTTATTTTCTCTTTCATTTTTGTGTGTTGAATCCTATCTAGTTCATTGATACCTAAATATTTGTATGTCTGGCTTTTGTCTAATTCACTTGTTTCATTGGCTTTATCTAGTGTGATGTTACTACTCTTAACTAGTCTTCCTCTTTTCAGGTTTGCTTTGGCACATTTTTCTAAACCGAATTTCATATCTATTTCTTTGGTAAATCCATGTACTGTAGTGTTTCCCGCTGTTTATCATTTCACTTAATACTCCGACACCCAAACTCATTATTTATTTCAGAAGATCCCTTGATATGTATGAAGTTACTGTAATTGATGAAGTTCACCCTGTTTTATCCCTCTTCTCTTTATTTGCAGAACAAATTTCTGCATCATATTTCATTTCCAAATTATGACTTTCAAAAGCATTAGATTGTAACTTCGAGCGTGGAATTTTAACTTACAATAATGCTAATAAATTCTACTTAAAATGAAGCAGAGTTCATATGGATAAGAAACGAACTATCAGTCCACAGAGCGTTTCGTTTTATTATTTTTGCTTTACGTTACAATTATACAATGCCATGTTTCCACAAGTATTATCGTCATTTGTTTCGCATTACAATTAAACACTCCAAAATTAATATAACTATATTCGACGGTAATATTTTAATACGTTGACTTATAAATATTCCAATATGAATAGCTTTAGAAAATTTACGAAATATTCAATGTGAAGTATATATTAATGAGAATGCAATTAGCATTATAATAGATTTTGTACAGAGATATTGTGTATTTTTCGCTTATTCTTTTATTCTTTTATTATTTTCAGTTGGTTGCCTGCGGCCATGCTGAAACACCAGCTTAAAGTCTTTTAGACGAAGAAGTGGAGCCCAGGACTTATTCTTTGTAAGTCTAGTACTCATTCTCTCCGTCTCTTTTGTTACGGAGACATAAATACACATACACAGAAGCACTCACATAAGTACACACACGCACGCACCCACACACACACAAACACACACACAAACACACACACACATACACATATATAACATGGGATGCTTGCAATTTGGGTCCACTCACAAGGTTTTTGTCGGCCCGAGGAAGATACTTTTTCAAGGTAGCATGAACACGGAACCAGGTGGTTGAGAAGCAAGCTACATAGCATACTGCCACGCCTGCGCCTATTTCGTGAAAATATTTTGTATGCAAAGTCTTACTTTATTCGAAGCAGAAAATATTGCTTAATGTTTAATGTTTATGTAATTATATTGCCATCTGACGAGTATATATAAACGTTGCGTTGCAAATGTATATTTCCTTAACACTGTATTTATCCTAGTGGTGTTATCAATATAAGAGATTTCAAAAAAGTACACACTAAATATCAAAATATGACCGAATATTGCAAAGGGAAAATGAATGGAATTTAATTTCAGCCATGAAAGATATAATTAGATTACCTATACATATTCGCACACTCATACACTCACACACACACATGTGCATGCATATTTACATATACATATGTGCGTTTATATATGTAGACAAAAGAGAGATGCGTATATGCATTTATAATGTCTAAGCAATATATATGTATATATATAAATGTTTATGTGTATATATAAATATATATGGACACATATGTATATTAGTAATATATATATATATGCATTGGTAATATATATGTCTATATATATATATATATATATATATATGTGTGTGTGTGTGTGTGTCGATATACACACACACGCATATCTTCATATATGCACACATTCAAAAACACACACATATATGTATGTATGTATATATATATATATATATATATATATATATATATATATATATATATATATATATATATATATATATATATATATATATATATATATATATATATACACACATACACATATATATATATATATATATATATATATATAATGTGTTTGTATGTGTTTCTAATCAAATACCGCAAATATTGCGATTAAGAATTTTAAACACGATCTTTTAGAAGTGATATTTGTAGTGATTTTAAATTTCATTAGTTTGCACAAAACAAATATCAATTGTAGATTTTATAGAAAAAAGATGTAAAACTCAAACATACTATCAAACAATATATATGCAAATAAAATCTCTGAAACTAGAGGAGAGAATATATTATGCAAAAAATGAAGAAGAATTAATTCAAGATAAGATTGGAAAAAATTATGCTCGCTTTCTCGTGCATAACTATACGTTTCATGAGTCTATTTGTTTCCGACTCCAATTTGAAAAAGTGTTATAGTAAATGTAAACAATAAAAATAGTAAACCATTGAGAAATTGTTTTTCTCTCGATGAATGTATTTCAATCTAAGGACGAAAGATAATTGATTAAGTGATGAAAATTCAAGTTCGACACGTTCGAAACATTTATTGGTAATCGTGTCTCATAACTAAAATATTATACAGATTTCTTGAAAGAAAAGATTATTTAAATATCACTTTTATTTTTTTTTATTTTTTAGTATATCTAATTATAACGTTTATTTGCTCTTTATAAAATAATTATATGATAATGAGAAATTCCAGAATGAAATTTTAGTTATGTTTTTCAAAGAGTAAATTATACGATGGGAAACATTATTACGGAATGGAGTATTTACAAATATGTAATCTAACGTGGTAGAGTATTTTAATAAGGTCTGATTTGAACATTGGTATATAGTATTGGTGAGAAGAGATATATAATGAGTCATGCAAAGAAGTAAGCAACGACTGTAGTGATACAAAACTAGATAACACAAAGTGATAACGCCCGATATGATATAATGTCAAAAAAGTATTTCACACTTTCCGTTTTGTGAAGCTTTATATATATTACTTGCACAATGATGTATATTATTTGACACTGAAATGACGCCATTGAACTTACCCTGATTGAGATATATTTTGGATCTGGTAACTATTCAACATGGTACATTTCATCGAATGATTAAATTTGAACATATCAAAATCTGTTCTCAAACAGCGAGATATAAGCTTAATTGCAAACACACCCGTATATACATATGCATATATTTGTATGCTAAAAGTTTACAAAACAGACGTTCAAATTTCCCTTTCTACAGACTGTGCTTTATTTGGGTTCCTTCTAGACACATGGATACTTGCATATTTGTGTATCAAACGTTTACAAGAAAAACATATACATATATATATATATATATATATATATATATATATATATATATATATATATATATATATATATATATATATATATATATATATATATATATGTATATGTATATGTGTATATATATATATATATATATATATATATATATATATATATAATATATGTATATATATATGTATATATATAAGTATATATATATATATATACATATATACATATATATGTATATATATACGAGAAGAAAATAAGAAATTGGATGTAGTAACAGGGAGAGACGCGTCGTTTTCGCTGGTATGCCTTTAATTTAATTAGATGACAAAGAAGGAAACAATGATCAATGTAGCATTTACGATCGTTTCGATTTACTAGGTTTAATAAATCTCTTCAGAATGCGAAAAATAGATTGATACATCGGTTAGTATGCGAAGATAATTGATACATATATGATGGTTATAAAGGCAAAAGTTAGTGAATGCGGAAATTTTATTACTTTTATGAATTTCCTAGCTATTTTGGTAGCTACATTAGTGCTATAAGGTGGATTGAACCATGAGATTTTCCTTTGTCTGCGTCTTCTTGATCTATTGATATTTGGTTCAATGTAGTGTAAGCCATTCTTGAAGTTTGAACTTTCTAATGCATCATTATAATATTGGGCGGCTTTTTCAAATGTATCTTTGTCGACGGATAAATTGGAGACCCACCTGTTAATGTTGTTAACTATTTGTTTATTTACTACTGGTAGGTGATCGGAACCGACATCTATGTACGAGGTTTACTCATTTTCTTTGTGGTAGGTTTTAAGATTCACTTCCTAATCTTTAGTAGAAGAACTTGACTTTTTAACTAATTGTTGTTCTTAGGCCTAAGTGGCTAAATATTTTGCATAATTCTTTCCATATTCCCTCCATATCATGTCTGTTTTATTGTGTACTACTCCCAGGCCACCGTCCCTATAGAAACTTATGTTAGCCTCTTTTATTTCCCTTTAAGGTTCTTCTAGTATATAAGGCCTACAAGGTCAGCTATCTCTTCACCGTAATAGCACCCCATTGCCACGTCAAATAAATCGTCTCCATTCTTTTTTACCCAGTAGGAATTATCACGAAAGACTAATGGCTTCCATGCGTTCATAATTATGTCTATATCGGTACTTGTTATAGTGATGTATGTTTTGCTAATTCAAGAGATCGAGGGGTAGAACTCTACGATGTCGAATTGTATGAATTTTAGGTTTATCTTCTGTTTTCTTAAACCATTCAATAGTTGCATGTTAAACAACGCTCAGAACTTTCCAGACAATCAGATAATAATATTTACGGGACTTTTTACTCAGCTTGTATTTTTAAAGTACTGCTGATCTACGCCACTTAAGAGTTAACATTTTTAAATATTTGGAATGGTTGTTGAGAACCATTATGTAGGTAAGTTTGTATTCTTTGAATGCAATAATATTAGTATTTTAGTTAAATAAAGAATTAATTAAATGTTGAAGAATATGAATTATTTATAACCTATGAAATTAACTGTATATAACATATAATATACATCAACACATGTGAGACACTAGAAATATGTATCGTTATTATATAACTCTTGAAAAAATTTAAATAACAAATATAAACACGTCCAAAGGAAAAATGCGATTGCCGTTGTTTGAAAATTGTAATTCATTAATAATTTACATATAAATGTATTATTTTGTGCGACTTCGTTTATGTGAATATCTAAATTCTTGTGCTTGTAGATGTGTATATACACTTATGCGATATACTTATTGTATGTTAATTTTGAAAATTGGTTGCTTTTGACAGCCTTAATTTATGCAACATTATTTTTTCAACTCAGTTTAGTGTTTGGTGTAGTTTACCCAGATATTTCAAATACACTACTTTTAACTTTTTTTTTTCTTTTTTTTCATCAGATGTACTTTCATCGATGTACTTCATTGCTGAAACAAAAAAGAAAAAAACAACAACAAAGATTCATGAATTTACTAGTGCAGAAGGGAAAAAATAACATGTATAATTTTGACTCAAACATAAATTAGCTGATCGTTAATTCTGAATTTTTATTTCCCCACAATATAGAAACACTATTTTTATCGCCTCCAATATATGTGATTTTTTTTTCATTTCATATTTATATTATTCGTATAATATTACCCATCACCTTTTGGCGATCATATATTTAAGTGGAATCAGTAAATATGCTAACATTATTTTAATTACGTTTTGAAATTGAATTTTTTTAAGGATGTGAAGTAGATCTAATCAATTATATTTCACATCATAACCATTACGAGTAGATGAATATTAATACCGATTTATTTTAATAGGAAACCTTTCTGAATGAAAGATGAAATTTAATATTTTCTCTTTAAACATAGCCTTTGAAAATAACGATATTAGATTTGATTGCTATGAGAGGTTTTCAGAATTAAAAGCTGATATGGCATTGTGGTAAACATGTTCGCTTAGCAGCCATATGGTTTCAGGTATGATCAAATTACATGGAACAGTTTTCCTTCACCATCGACTACATCCGACATTTGGCCATTACATTTTGAGGGGACTTGAGAGGCGGAAATAAGGAGAAGCACGCTTCTTATGTACATGCATAAAAACATACATACACACACAAACAAACACACACACACACACACACACACACACACACACACACACACACACACATATATATATATATGTATATATATATATATATATATATATATGTGTATGGATGTATTGTGTATGTATACACAAGCACACACATATCAGTACATACGTAATTGTTTGGTTTTGCATTTATTGACACCTATTTGCACCAGGTGTTTTATATTGTACCCTTAATGCTCAGTAATTGAACGTTTGTAAATGTAGAATTGAATAAATAAAATTCATGATAAACAAAGAAAAAACTGTCATCAAGGGACCTCTTTGAAATGCTGGATGCGCATTGTCGCTGTCGCACACAATTGGCGAGGTTAGTAAATTTATATATGATAGTTAAATCATTGGATGTAAATAATACGCATTATTCAACTTGATGTTTAATTATTAATTTTGGGCTTCATAATAAATTTGAGATGTAAATGTCATGAACAAATTTACGAACGACCCACTGTTGACTAGAATTACTAAATGTGTCACATGTATGTTTTCATGTCAATTAATGTCATCAAGGAATATATTTCTGAAGCACACGTGGTAAATTAAGTACCACTTTTGTTTCTATCCCGCCACACAGAGAAAAGCATGTAACACTTTCAATTATTGTTAGTGAAAATAAATCATTATGCCTTTTAATGAGAATAATAGCAAGATACATAAAATTATTTATTTTTATGGTTATTGGTTTATGGCAATCTATTTACATATTGTATGTTAATATTCTTGTAGTCGTCTTTGTGTGATAGTCTCAGTTTACGTTACAGAGAATAATATAATATTATATCCTTTAATGTAATATGCCGTTATCTCTGCCTAGTGAGTTTCAAATATAGGCTGCCTATCTTCAAAAATGTCTAATTGCAATATTACAATAATGTAGGATAATGCGTTCTTTTTCAAGTAAATTTTGTGCGTTAATCTCCTTTACGATAATATAATGTCGAGTAAAAATAAATTGTGTATCAATATTTTGAAACAGTTATTTATATTTTTTTTTCACATCTACGGGAAATTGGGTTTTAGATATTTAATGATTAGTAGCATTACTTTGATGATAAGACTTTGGTTTTATCTCATTCAAGAATTGCATGACATGGTATAATGCACATTAGATTCATTACAATGTGCAATATCTATAAGTAGTTAAGAATACGATTATATCTTACAAATGTATTTCAAAAATAAACTATGATCATTAATAATACGGATCTGTAAGGTAAAATACTACAATCATTTTTAGGGATTCACTCATAATTGCCCCAGAAACAAATTAAGTCAATGGTTAGCTGATGAAAATTATATAAAGATATTTGTCATTGCTGCAGAAATCTTCTGGTTAACCACAGTCCCAAAGTAATTGAGTAGTGAATGTATGATATATCGGAAACGAGATTGCTTCGAAATTCTCTAGTTGAAAATCTGTAAGTATAGAATGCAATCAGGTATCGTTAGCGAAAGCTAATTTGCACAAATGAGTTTTATTATATACCTTTCATTAAATGCACAACACTGAAGAGTATAAGAAAGGTGAAAGTCATTAACGCAATAAGATTATTTATTGTGATTACCAGAATCGAAAATAGAAAACG